>NC_051235.1:7427076-7727076 GCF_015220715.1 Pygocentrus nattereri
TCAGTAACTGTGCATTACAACGTGCTGTACTTATTTTGACTAAGAAAACCAAGAAAACATGTCATTTGGCCAGGGGCACCCAAACCTTTGCAAACAATTATGTTTTATGGATTCATCAAACCGTCCGAAGGACATCTGTGGCTGGTCAGGACAATGGCAGCCGTGATAATAATTAACATCTTGTGATATCCTAGTGATGTATTTAGTTTGGATATGTCTTTTTCCCCTAATGGCACAACTATTCCCGAAGCACATTCTGGAACATTCTGGCTCTATAACCTTGGAGCATGCCTCCAAAAGGAGAACACCATGGTGCCGTAAACAGTGAACATTGAAACCATCTGAACTGAAACATCCGCAGCTTTTTCTCCCCTTCAACAATAAATCTCTCTGCACCAAGGTACACAGCCTCCTCCCCGCCTTGCGCTCTCCAGTACACTCACCTTTCAGTGGTATGGAGATGCTCTCGTCTGTGATCTGTAAAAGAGGAGACAGAAACGAAAAACATGATCGTCATCACCATGTTACTGCAGGAAAGGCTCAGTACAGGACGTAGTAAGAGTGAGTGAATGAGTAAGGCAGTTAACAGCAGTCTAAATTAGAAGGCAGCCCTGCTATGAAATGAGTTTTTACAGAGTGAGAGTGGGTTTATAGGTTCGTCTGGCAACAAACACTGACAGAACGCTCTGACTCTCCTTTTTAAGCCTTAAAGCGATAGTTTACACCCTGATAGTTTACAGTTTTAGAGAGACAAACTTATCAAAACGGGTGGTTTTCAAAAAAAATACAATACAATAAACTACAATACACAGTACAATACAATAAAATATAAGTGCAGCTTATAATTCAAAGCTCATTTAAGTGCTCTGTAAAGAGACGGTCTTCAGTCTGCGTTTGAAGACAGCAAGAGACTCTGCTGTACCGACAGCCAGTGGGAGTTCACACCACCACTTGGGTGCCAGTACAGAGAACATTCTCGACGCTTGTCTTCCATGCGCCTTGAAGGATGGTGGGTGAAGCCGAGCTGTACTCGAAGGGCTCGTGGTACAGTTTGAGATTTCACCACTGCCATCAAGTAGGTAGGGGCTGGTCCATTTTTGGCTTTGTAGGACAGCGTTAGGGTTTTAAATCTGATGCGAGCAGCTACAGGAAGCCAGTGAAGGGGGCGCAGCAGTGGGGTGACGTGGCTGAACTTGGGCAGATTGAAGACGAGCCGTGCTGCCGCATTCTGGATGAGTCGCAGAGGCTTGATGGCCTTCATGGGAAGATCAGCCAAGAGCGAGTTGCAGTAGTCAAGCCTGGAGATGACAAGAGACTGCACTAGCACCTGGGCGGCCTCTCGGGTGAGGAAGGGTCGGATCCTACGAATGGCGATAGGTCTGAGTGCCCGCCATATTGGAGAGGTCAGGATCCGCTTGTGAACAAACTCATTTGTATTGACAGACGACGAGTCTCAGGATTAAAATCAGCCACAACTTCCTAATTACTCAACTGATTTTCACTACATTTGTTTTGCTATAATCCTCAGACAAGAATTAATCCAGGCTGCACTGACGGTTCTCAGTAGCTTTTATTACTTTAATAACTGTTCGTGATAATTAGCCATTCAGACCGGCAGGACAGTATTCAGTCTGCACCTGACGTTAAAAACAAGGTTTAGCGCGAGTAAAAACACAAACACACACCAGCACAAATCCAACAATGTGTGAATCACTTCTAATATTAATACACATAACAATAAAATAAACCCCAAAACACAGTAAGAAGGACGAAGCTGAAGTCGGCTTGCTATTCGCCATCTTCCTGTTCGAGTTTTCCCGTCCCGGAAAGGTGCCGGAAGGTGGAACGGGAAAAATTGTTCACAGATTCGTGTAAGAAGGTGCTAACATTAATCTATTATGAATACCTACACAAATTAAGGAATGCTAACTTACCCAGCTACAAAGCATTAACATCATTGTAAATAAATAACCACTACATCAAGTTCAGATCCCCTGAATAGACTGTTAAATGAAATAAGCTTCATATAAAACCAGAGAAGAAACAACCACATCAGCAAGTTCTTTGAGCTTCACCAACCACATGACCATCTCTACACATAAACACCACACAGACATGAGCGTGGATCACTGCGTTCCCTCCATTATGGAATCATATCCCTCTTTCTGAGAGCAGTATTCTTGAAATAGTGGAATTCTGGACAGTATCTTTCTTAAACTGCCACTCTGTAACCTCACTGAATGCAGTCCGGTAGTGATGTTGACCTCCCCAAAATGGCGGCTCCACTGACGCGCATGGCTGGGCCCAAATCAGCATCTAGGTATGTTTATCTGTGGGTTATAACATCCCAGTACTTGTTAGCCACAGTAGCCTCTTGGCCCCAGTGCAGAACTAAAGGGGCCAAGCTCAGACGTCAAATATTTCTTCTCTGATTCACTACATTTGGGGAAAACTGTAAAGTCAAAACATATTTTAGTGATCTAGGTTTACAGAACTTTTGATGCTGCACATTTATTTTGAAAGGCGTCATTTCCTGCTTACACTGCCTGTCATTGATAGCCTTGTACTCAACAGTAACACGTATGCCTACATTCAAAATTCAATTAGCCTTTTAAAGAAACCACACACAGCAATTTGGTAGCCTTTCTCGGCAAAAGAAAATATGACACTAACAATATTAAGTATGTTTTTTCTTGCAGAGAAGACCAAGGCGAGGGCCAGTAACCACAGTGTCTTGAGCGGCGAGACGTTAGCTAAAGAAACGGTGAAGGCTTCCAAGCGTTAGCCTGCTTGTGAAGTAAATTTGAAAGGTAAGAAGTTTAGACGTGCTTATATTCTAGCGCTAAAAAGTGACACACTGACCTACTGAGCTGTCATTACACAAAATTCCTCTTTAACACATTCTAACAGGGCCTGATCAAACACTGGACGTGGGCCTGTATTCGCACCAGCTCTTAATTGCTTGTTAAAGTTAAAAAACCACAGATGCTCACGTTGTTTTGGTCTTCTGAAGCGTTTATAGACACATGAGGATGATTAGTTGTGATGTGATTCGGTGTTCTGGCTGGGTTTGATCAGTGTTTTGGTTCTGATATGCATGGAACATTCAAATTTCCAACACTCGCAGGGTTTGGTGGGGGATTAACTGCTCAAGACGTTCTGGCACGGCACCACCGGAGAAACATTGTTTTTCTCTCCTTCACAATGTTTTCAAATGTTCTTTCTCTTGTTCATTCTTCTCTTTCATCTTTCTCTCTGCATTAAAATGCCTGTTCAAATGAAAATCGCTGCAAACAGACGGCCTGTATTAGATTACACAAAACCAGATCAACAGGTTGACCGTGCACTTGTTTTGGTACATTTTGTTTGGTACATCATGATCACCTCCTTGTTTCTACGCTCACTGTCCACTTTATCAGCTCCACTTACTGTATAGCTGCACTTTGTAGTTCTACAGTTACAAACTGTAGTCCATCTGTTTCTCTGATACTCTGTTACCCTGTTCTTCAGTGGTCAGGACCCCCATGGACCCTCACAGAGCAGGTACTATTAGGGTGGTGGATCATTCTCAGCACTGCAGTAACACTGACGTGGTGGTGGTGGTGTGTTAGTGTCTGTTGTGCTGGTACGAGTGGATCAGACACAGCAGTGCTGCTGGAGTTTGTAAACGTTGTGTCCACTCACTGTCCACTCTATTAGACAATCCTACCTTGTCAGTCCACCTTGCAGAAGTAAATTCAGAAACGATAGCTCATCTGCTGTTGCACAGTTTGTGTTGGTCATCCTCTAGTCCTTCATCAAAATTAGTCACCACCTAAACATTCTTTGTCCTGAGAGCTTATTTATTTGCAGAGTTTAAAATAATGGATAAACCAATTCATTATATAGACGATAATACATACAGTACATACTGCAGCAATGATATAAACATGCACACACTGAACATTATCATTACACACAGGAATTTTAGGCTTCTTTTTATCCCATCCCTTGTTTTCGAGTGTTGCCCCAACCCCTTGGAACAAAGTTACAAGGGGTAGTGGTTGAAATCTTCCCCAACGAAATGGGACCCTCAAAACAACAACAACAACAACAACAACAACAACAACAACAACAACAACAACAACAACAACAACAAAAAAACAATAATAAACATCACTTCATTAACAGCTACTAGCGCCGCTCTGTAGGCGATCCAGCCCGTCTGCAGTGACAACAGAGGAGGGGAAAGTTCAGCTCCACACTGCTGGGCTTTAGTTACATTTAGGGCATCATACGCCTTCAAAGAGGGGCAATTATTTATCATCACCCACCCCTAATTCTTTGGTGAAGTCAGATATTCACCAGCTTCTTGTTCAAATGTTCCCATTTCACCTTAAATGGTGCAGCAATTACATTCTGGTGCTTCAGGCATCAGAACGTCCGGACTATTTAAGGTGGAACGGGAAAGTTGACTAGCTAGCTACTGGGACATTATGACCAATTAATGACCAATAATACATTAAACTAAGATAAAACAATGGTGATCATATTTTTAACAAAGAAAACTGTCACATTTTCAGGTTTTTTTGGTCTCTTGTCGGTTTTTCTTTTTTCCTCATAACACTGTTTGGAGCCTCTGAAAAACCGCTGTCTGGAGGTCCACGTAGCCCTCTATCTCAACTAAAATCAGGGCACCCTACCCCTAGGGGCGAACTTACGAAATAGAGGGCTAAGAGCTAAGTGGTAGGGGCAGCCAAGTACTTGGCAGCCGAGTGTCACTGGAGCAGCATGTGTCTCATTAGGATACACAACAACAGAACCGTCTGACAGCTCATGGTGTGTGTGAATGAGAGCAGGCAGGATGAAACACAACATACGCAGGGCAACACCTCAGGCAGTGCTGACCGGCACAGCGATGATAACTAGCTCAGCATGTCCCATTCATGTAGGGTAGGCTTTAATCAGAAGCACATCTCTGTGTGAAAGATGCACAGACACTCACTTGTTTTTACAGGATGTGTCAGGATGTGGGTACCATGAATTAATTATATATATATATATATATATATATATAGTAACAATAATAACAATATTTCCAATAAGTATTATGGAAGTACTAGGCCTGTGTCTTATCATGGAAACCAGAGTTAAACTGTGCTGTTTTTCCTGACATTTTCCAGCCCTTTTTCCCAGCTTCTCTGTCACTTTGCTGGAAGAGCACCTGAATAACAGCAGTTATGTGGGAATACCGATGTCTTGTTATGGTTTGCATGGAACAAATCAGTAAACAAACATATGAATTACATATACACTGATCAGGCATTACATTATGACCAACCACTTCTTTCTACGCTCAGTGTCCCTTTTATCAGCTCAGCTGGAGTTTTTAAACACTGTGTCCATTCACTGTCCATCTCCTACCTTGTCAGTCCCCCTTGTAAATGTAAAGTGGTGGTTGGTGTAGTGTAGTGGTTAACACCTTTGCCTTCTACGCAGTAGACTGGGGTTCAATCCCCAACCAGGGCAAGCACCAATACACTATACCAATAAGGGTCCTTGGGCAAGACTCCTAACACCACCTTAGCCTACCTGTGTAAAAATGATCAAACTGTAAGTTGCTCTGGATAAGAGCGTCAGCAAAATGCCATAAATGTAAAGTCAGAGACGACAGCTCATCTGCTGCACAGTTTGTGTTGATCATCCTCTGGTCCTTCATCAGTGGTCACAGGACACTGTTGGCTGGATATTTTTGGTTGGTGGACTGTTCTCAGTCCAGCAGTGACACTGAGGTGTTTAAAAACTCCAGCAGCGCTGCTGCGTCTGATCCACTCACACCAGCGCAACACACAAACACACCACCATGTCAACAGTGTTGCTGCAGCGCTGAAAATGATCCAGCACCCAAAGAGTACATGCTCTGTGGTGGTCCTGTGGGGTCCTGACCTACAAAGTGGTCCTATATGGTCAGTGGACCTGATTAAATGGACAATGAGTGTAGATACAAGGAGGAAGTGACCAGAAGTATCTACACTCAAAAAAAATACCAAACGGGCTCATCGAAATAACCCATTTTCAATATATACTTAAAATATTAGCATGGAAAGAACTTTATGGCAACAATGAAATCAATCAATAAAGCCAAATAAAAGACAACAAACTGTGTTTTATCAAGCACCGTGGAGACCCATGTGAAGTCAGAACCATGAATACAGAACCATGAATGCTCAAAGAACCCTTTGCATGATTAAAGGGTTCTTCAGATAGATGGAGAATGTGTTTTATGTTTCTATATATACACTGCTCAAAAAAATAAAGGGAACACTCAAATAACACATCCTAGATCTGAGTGAATGAAATATTCTCATTGAATACTTTGTTCTGTACAAAGTTGAATGTGCTGACAACAAAATCACACAAAAATCATCAATGGAAATCAAATTTATTAACCAATGGAGGCCTGGATTTGGAGTCACACACAAAATTAAAGTGGAAAAACACACGACAGGCTGATCCAACTTTGATGTAATGTCCTTAAAACAAGTCAAAATGAGGCTCAGTATTGTGTGTGGCCTCCACGTGCCTGTATGACCTCCCTACAACGCCTGGGCATGCTCCTGATGAGGTGGCGGATGGTCTCCTGAGGGATCTCCTCCCAGACCTGGACTAATGCATCCGCCAACTCCTGGACAGTCTGTGGTGCAACGTGGCGTTGGTGGATGGAGCAAGACATGATGTCCCAGATGTGCTCAATTGGATTCAGGTCTGGGGAACGGGCGGGCCAGTCCATAGCTTCAATGCCTTCATCTTGCAGGAACTGCTGACACACTCCAGCCACACGAGGTCTAGCACTGTTCTGCATTAGGAGGAACCCAGGGCCAACCACACCAGCATGTGGTCTCACAAGGGGTCTGAGGATCTCATCTCGGTACCTAATGGCAGTCAGGCTGCTGGGTTGTTGCCCTCCTACGGCCTCCTCCACGTCTCCTGGTGTACTGGCCTGTAGCGCCTCCAGCCTCTGGACACTACGCTGACAGACACAGCAAACCTTCTTGCCACAGCTTGCATTGATGTGCCATCCTGGATGAGCTGCTCTACCTGAGCCACTTGTTTGGGTTGTAGAGTCCGTCTCCTGCTACCACGAGTGTGAAAGCAGCACCAACATTCAAAAGTGACCAAAACATCAGCCAGAAAGCAGAAAGGTACTGAGAAGTGGTCTGTGGTCCCCACCTGCAGAACCACTCCTATACTGAGTGTGTCTTGCTAATTGCCAATAATTTCCACCTGTTGTCTGTTCCATTTGCACAACAGCTGTGAAATTGATTGTCAGTCAGTGTTGCTTCCTAAGTGGACAGTTTGATTACACAGTTATATTGAGTTGTTCAAGTGTTCCCTTTATTTTTTTGAGCAGTGTAGAACCTTTTTGAAGAGAACTGTAAACAGCACCAAAAAGGGTTCTTCTATTGTTACACGCTTGAGCTTGCTGCAATGTTTTTTAGCCTATACTAGCCAATCAACACAAACGGAGACATGTTTACAGTCAAGATGGTAAAATAGACATGACATGTTTTGGATCCCAAGAAGGTTGCCGACCCCTGGGTTAGCCCAACATCAGTTAAATCCACACCAATAAATCAAGTTCATTAAACTTCAATGAGTTTGAAACATGATGGCAGATTAAGTTGAGCCAAGGTTAGTGAAATATGTTGGATCAACAAGCCATTTATTTATGCGGAAATTCTTTGTAAGAATTTATTATCATCACTTTATTAATCCTTATTTGAATTTTTAAACTTTATTCTTTACCAAAAAGAACTCACCAATATGGGTCCATTGGCGTAAGTGCACGTGGGGCCGAAGTGCAGAGTGGAGAACGCCAGTTCCATGACGGATGGTGTGTTGGTGGCCTCTTTCTGACCTCCTGTGCTTTTTATGTTTTGGCTGGTCTTCTGAATCAGAAAGAGAAACAGACAGACATTGATTTTCACATTCACTTACTAAATTAAGTAAGAAAAACCGACCGCAAAAGGTTTCATCATTTTTTAAATATAAAAAATATAAAAAACCCTTTGCTGGACAGTGTACACCCTACTGTATCACTGAGAAATGCTGCTATCGTTTAGTCGGGACTGATTATCCTGTCACAGCCTTCCACTGGAACCTTCTGTGCTAAATCCCCAGCACTAAAAACCATGCTAAATACTCCGGACTGGTTTTGGTGCCTTCAGCCAAAGCTTCCATTAGAACATGCCAAGCAAGCCAAAGCATATTCCTCCCTAATCAAAAGCATCTTGGCTTTAAATTCAATTAATCGAACGCATTTAAGTGTTATCGTGGTGATCTGTATGAATGTGACTTGTGGTTGAGCCGACCAGACAGACAGCGGTCAAAATGTTCTTTTTTCTAAACTCTGAACAAAAACAACTCATCTGCAGATGCGCAGCCACTGAGACGACTGTTCCTGATCACGCTCGCTGGGTAGCCTCCTGTACATGTTCCATGACACCGTCTTTCTGTACTCATCCCCCTTCCCTACATCTTACCAAACCCTTCATCCTGAAGGGCACCCCCAACTGCGGCTGGCCAACAAGCCTTGTTTATTTTAATCAACCCACCGACGCGGAGCTCATGAGCTTTAATGAAAGGCCGTGACTGGTCATGCTGGGGGTCGCCCCCTTCCATGTACACAGAACATTTACCTGCCCGAAGGCGGAGCACTTGCTTGCATTCATGCCGATCTAAACACATTCTAGAACGCCTAGTGCAGAGGTCACTAATAGGTGGACCACATTCCGAGTCTGGACCCAGACCTTGTCCTATACAGACCGGGACCTACAACAGATAAATTATGGAGAATTATTTAATTCTGACAGGGTGGTCCTATTTTAACTCGTACAAGCACAGCCTTTAGTGGTGCTTCAAAGGCTAGGCTGCAGCCGAAGTAGTGCGGGACCTCTGTAGGACTGTTCTATGAAGACTCTCCCTTAATAGCACGTTGGTCGCACAAATGGATCAGTCCTGACGAGGCTGCGTGGTGACGTCGCCAGGTCGGCACGAAACTTGTAAGGGAACTGGTGAGAGAAAATGGAGCCCTTTTTTGTTTGTTGGTTTTTTTTCCCCCCATTTCTTCACTGAAATGGAGGAGATGCTCTTATGTTGTACAATAAACTACACATATACAAATACATGTAAATAAAATATGATATATGGACAAAAGCTTTGATTTTACACTTTATAAGGTAACAAAGACAAATTCAAGTTTGTGAATAACATTTTAAAATGAGCTCTTCTCCAACAGCTTTGCTTTCCACCCTTTTCAATGTCCTGTTTTGTTTCTTTCCTTCTCATCGTTTGTGCACAGAGAACTGTGGGTAACCAAAGGCTTAGAACATCGGATGCATCCTTGAAATCACTCAGAAGGCAGGCTGCATTTCTAGGCTGTATGCAAAGGGTCCTTCACTTTGAAACAGTCTGCCTTGACACAGCGGCCAAGAAATGCAGCCTAAGCTTTGGAACACAGCATTTATTTTCATCTTTCGGATAGCATAAATGCTAATAATTACAGCTAACTAGTTTGAGTCACCTTAAGTTGACATCATGACGAAACGTTGTAAATATAAGTCAAGATATCCTCTTCAGAGAACACACTTCTGCATGTTTTAAAGCAGTGTATATCTGCTGAATTTCACAGCAAAAATAAAACACAAAGGGTCTGGGTTCGATGCCCCGGCCGGGTGACCAGGGTCATTTCTGTATGCAGATGGCATGCTCTCACGTGTGTCTGCGTGGGTTTCCTCCCACAGACCAAAGAGATGCAGTCAGGCTAACTGGAGAGACTAAACTGCCTATAATGTTTCCTAATATTTACCAAGTATGTTTAAACTTTTGCGTAAGTTAGTTAATGGATTTTAACCCATCCATGCAGTAAAACACCCACTTACACACTAGCGAATGCACTCACACTAGGGGGAAGTAAGCACACTTGCCCCGAGGGGTGGGCAGCCATGTCCACAGCGCCCAAGGGTTAGATGCCTTGCTTAAGGACACTTCAGTCACACACAGTCAGCTCAGGCGATCAAACTGGTGACCTTCCCATCACAAGGCTGGTTTCTGAATCTCCAAACCACGTCTCTATTTTACCACTGCAAGAATGGGCCTTTGTGATGTTGTCAAATTTGGGTCTAGTTTTGCACAAAAAAGTGAAGTGAGTTGTAAAAAGATGATTCTGATTAAATGTTTAGCGACCATGCATTTATCCAGAAGATGGAGCTGTAACTCTGCAGCCAAATGGACATTCCTCTTCTGTTACCATTATACAAGCTTGCTAGCAACTTGGGTCCGGAATCATGACAGGCTGAAGTGGCACAAATCATATTTTTTGCCCTAATGTGACTCAGATCTGATGTTTTCAGGGCTCTTGGACATGCAAATCTGATCTTGGCCACTTTCATATGTGGTCCATGATCGGATGGATAATGTGAACACTCAGATCGGAATTCATGTGCTTTTTCCCCACTGTGACGATGCTTCGCCGAACCCTGTGAGGACACACAAAGTCACCGGGTAGGTTGTAGATGAATGGGTAGGAGGAATGCAGGTGCAGGCTGAAGATGGACCAACTCCGAATGATTCTTTGCAAATGGCGTAATTTATTTACAAAAGTGGAAACACACAAAAGAAAAACTGTACAAACACAAAATAAACGATGATTAAAATGTTGACGTGACTCGATAGCAGCACAGGTAAATATCGGTGGTCTTAGGCCGCAAGGCCATAGGACTATACTGTCACGCTTTGCTCTACTCCCTTCTTCTCAGTTTCGTCACAATCTGAGGTGAGTATCTCTGAGCTAGCCTTCTCCCAGAACCTACTCCCCCACTTCTTATAGAGTTAGCCCCGGCCCTGCATTACCGATATCACAAGGCCTTAATATCTCATTACCGGTGAAGTGTCTAGCTACAGTGTGCACATTTGCTACCCTGTCTTACTCTGTTGTCTGCGACCTAGGTTACAGACATCACCCCTCTCCAGAGCTAGCCATGGGCCCTCCAGCACGTTTATGAGTGAGCTGTCTGATCTGCCTCCCTTTTGCTGCCTCTGCCAACTGTCAACAGGTGAGTATCACAGGTAGGTGTTCAGGTAAGTATTACACACACACACACACACACACAGGTTATGGGCAACACATTTGTCTCATCACAGCGTCTGGCATCATTCCGTGTTACTCTGGCAGCAGCGCCAAACAGAAGTTAAAGCCTGTAAACGGTGGAAAAACAGCTCATCTCACCTTTTTCTCCCTCGTCTGGCTCTAATAATGAAGCTGAGAGCTGATCAGAGTCAATTATCTTCTCAACGAAGCTTGTTCTGCTCGTTAGTTTGTGCTGATGATGCATGTGATTCAGTCATGCGACGTTACCGAGTAGGATGTACGCATGAGGGTCACTTCAGGACACCAGTTCATTCACATTAATGATCAATTTTAATCACTTAATCAAGTGTGAACCATCGTGTGCAAAAAATCTAATCTGAGCAATGAGGCTTGTAATGTGAACGTAGGCTTTCTGACCAATAGACAGACTATTCTCTCTAAATAGCCTTATTCGAGATTTTAATGTACAAAAGCAAAAACTACTCCATGGTGTAAATACTAAATTGCGCCAAGGGGTGAATGTGTATGTCTGTGTGTCTGCCCTGCGATGGACTGGCAACCTGTCCAGGGTGTTTCCTGCCTTCCACCCAATGAAATACTTTAACCACTCACCTGAGGGTCTTTATTCAGCTGAGCGCTCGCTCCACCCAGCCTGTCACCGAGTCCCTCATCTGCTCCTTCATCTTCATCACCACTGGAGAGCACAACTGCAAGAAAGACACCAAAACATGCTGACAGAGAACTCTTTTAAACGGGAATGCCACCGATTTTTCCTAATTTCTGAATAATTGAATGGTCAAAACATTCAAAACAAAATCATGTGACGTGAAACGCTCCTTTCACATGGAACCATGTGACATCAAACCACTCTGAATGACTAAATCTTCATGACTGAATGCAGAGAAGTTGAATTCACTGGTTTCTGTGATGTCACAAAAACCACAACATACAGCATTTCCATCTATTCGGTCTGTGACCGTTTAGCTCCCCCCATTCATTCTGAAGTTATAAGGAGTGTTTCAGCTCTGGCTGCTTTTTGAACGAAGACGATACAGGACAGCTAACCCGAAGAGAGCTCATTTACATATATCAGTCTTAAAGGCACGGCAACAAAGAGGCTGGAAAATAGACATGGAATAATGAACTGTGATTCTCTTTGGTGTGAAACTCACACGAATGTCACACACTGACATCCGAGGAAAAATAAAATACAAGACAAAGGTTGGATACGGACCCTTTATGGCCACTTCAGATATCACGGCACAATAAAAGCACAGCAATAGACACTGGAGATACAGCACCGCGCTGCCCCCTAATGGCCACAGGACACAGCCAGTTAAAGGGCAGGTATAAACATATATGCATGTGTTTATGACACTTGAATTGGCTTTTTTGGCACTCTTCTTATTCTATTCTCATCCCTTGCTTTTTTAATCCTCTTTTTCTATTCCCTCTCTCTCTCTCTCTCTCTCTCTCTCTCTCAGGGTGTCCACTCTTGTCCTGTAGCAGTGAGAGGGTACAGGATTTGAATGAGAGGGATTTGCAAGGTGCTGAAGCAGAACTGAGCCGTGCGTCTCCAGACAGAAATAACAAGCACATCCTTCTCAATGAGAAGAGAGAGAGAGAGAGAGAGAGAGAGAGAGAGAGAGAGAGAGAGAGAGAGAGAAAGTAAAAAAGTGAGAGAAAAGAGAAAGAGAGAAAAAGAAAAGAGAGAGAGATAGAAAGCGAGAAAACACAGTTTAAGAGAGAGAGAATGGAGACAGAAAAAAAAGAGCGAAAGTAAAGAGAAAGAGGAAAAGAAAATAGAGACACAAAGAGAAAATAAAGACAGACAAAAGACAGATAGAGAGTGAGACAGAGAAAGAGAGAGAAAGACAGAAAGAGTGAGAGAATACAGAGTTAGAGAGAGACAGTGAGAGAAAATAGAAAGAGAGAAAAGAAAAGAAAGAGATAGTGAGATGAAATAGAAAAAGAGAGACAGAGAGAGAGAGGGAGACAGAGAAAACACAGAAAAAGTGAGTGAATACAGATAGAGAATAGAGAGAGACACAGACACACAGAGTAAGAGAAAAACTAAAGAGAGAATAGAGGATAGAGAGAACAGAGACAGAGAACAGATAGAGAGAACAGACAGAGAGAGAGAGAATAGCGAGAGAGAGCGTTTAAATATTTTATTTAACACAACACGTCATTCTACTGCCTTAAAAAGACGTTTTCTTTATTTTACTCTTTCCAGTCATCGTAATTTTAACGCTATACAGTTTGGTCAGTAGAGGGCGCACTGCACTCACTGCTCACCCTCAAACTCACAGTCACAAGCTGCTGAATACCTTCATTTTATTGGCTCCCTACCGAAACACCTGCTTCATGTAAATGATATGTCAATGAGGTGCTGCGTAGGCTGGAGCTTGATTTCATGCACAAACTTAAATCTTTGCTCATTTGCATGACTGTCATCGTGACTTTCATAACGCATGACAGTTTCATGAATCAGGTGGTTTGTACAGAGTAGCTCATGCATCAGTAAACGAGGTCAAGTCTGTCCTCTTGTTATGCACCTTTGACAAATAAGGGCCTGTGTGTCTTAGTAGTGTGTCCATCCACCACAACTGGACCCAAACCATTTCAGCAAAATGCCCCCAAAGTAACACATACAGTAGGGATGAAGCACTCAGGCTTCTCTCAGTGTACGCTGCACATGCACTCTCCCACTTGTGGAGAACATGGTGATGATGACCATATCACTGTTTCCCACATTAGCTGTTATCCTGATCTAATCTCAGCTTAGAAGATCATAACTTTATCTAAGGGCCCTAACATCATTGTGTTTTTGCCTCCTTATACTGTCAGATTTGTTATTCAGCTATAAATCTTATTCCTTATTTTTCAGGAACTACTACACCTTATTTGGTGTAGTTATGAACTGATATGTTCAACCGCACTGAATTCTGTCACTCCAAACACTGTTATTGACTAGGGCTGCGCAATGCACCATTACACTTATATGAGCTAGACATCCTATTCCAAAACCATGGTATGAATATGGAGTTAATTCCCCTTGGCGCTGTGCAGACTTATCTGCTCATCCATGGAAACCCATTTCATTATGCTCCCAATGCACAGTTCTTGAGCTGATGTTGCCTTCACAGACAAATATGGTCTGCCACTTCGTGGCTGAGTTGTCACTGCTCCTAGATGCTCAATTTCACAATAATAGCACTTACCAGTGGTGGACAGTAACTAAGTAAATACCAGTTACTAACCTAAATTTGTGTAAATAGAGCACAATATAGAAATATGTCCACATATGCAGTCGTGACTGACGCTGCATTTTTCTGAATTTATACAAACACCGTTTCATTTTATAGTAAATTAGTTTGGGCTGGTTTATGTTTATGAACAGACGCCTACAGATCAACATAGTAAAGGAGCTCATCTGTGATCCTGAGTTTAAAGCCAGTTTTTATTCAACTTAAACTTGGAACTAAGTTGTAAATAAATCTGAAACTGAAACTTTGCTTGTGTGTAAAAAGTGATTTCAGAGCCACTCGGTTCTCCCTGATGGAAACTGTTTACCTTCAGTGTTTTGTGCTTCTGATCATTTTAATAGACGTCAGCGTCACTAATTAATGACGTTCTATTAAAAGACTGGTTTACCAAGAGAGACGCGGGAGGACTTTCACCTGAAATGAGTTCACGAAGCCAGTCTTGTTATAAACATGATAACAGGACATCAGAGCCAGAATTACGCTTTTAGTACTTTAGATACTTAAATACATTTGAAGGCAAATACTTTTGTACTTTTACTCAAGTGGAGGTCTAAAGGGAGGAACTTCTACTTTTACTGGAGTAATATTTTATGTCTACTTTGACTCAAGCACATGATTTGTGTACTTAGTCCACCACTGGCACTTACAGTTGTCTAGGGCAGATCTAGCAGGGCAGATATTTTTTTTAAAAATCAAGATATTCACATAAACTATAATAAAAGTATTTTAACCAAACTAATGCAGGGCAGTGTTTAACTTGAATTACTGATTAACTCCTGCAGTTTTAATATATTGCAAAGCATATCGCAATGACAATATGTAGAAATATAACCACAACACTAGAAGTGTGTCCATATTGTGAAGCCCTATTACTGACCCAGAGATAGACGTATACATTATGCGCTTTCATATAGAATGAATAAAGAATTAATGCAAGTCACATGAGGAAAAAAAGCACATGTACATACTAGGCTCCGTGGAGCTGGGCTTGGCCCTCTGGGACGTTTTGTATGAAAGCCTCAGCTGGAGCTTATTTCTGGAATAAGTCCGAATGTTCCCAGCTTTTCTGAAGAGCATGGACAAGGCTTTCTCTCCAGGGGTCCTCACTGGCTTCTCTGGCACTTTTCCCTCCGTGGTCTGGTCAGAAGAAGGCTGTGCCCTCTCTCCATTGCCCTTGACCCCTACAGTCTTGCAAAGCACAGAGAAAAGACAGAGCTACTGTTTTGTCACTTTGACAAAATCTGCAAATGGCGTATTTTGTTTTTATTTATTGCTGCAGTTTTATGAAGTTAATAAGGTGAGAAAGTGCAAATTAATGCACTCTGGTTTTTACACCAAAATGTCATAGCATACTTGTGCGTGACTCATCGTGCCTCTTACTCTTGATGTGATTCATGTTATTTAAAAAAGTAACTGACTTGCAACTGAAAATTTTCAAATGCCAACTTGGCTCATTACTGAGCAAATAATGTGGTTTATATTGCAAGTTTGACTAATAAACACTGGAAATGTGCTAGTTTGTTTTATTTACCCCACACAGTGTGAGCTTTGGATTATATATATTAAAAAAAAAGTTAATAAAAATAGGCCAAAAGGGGAAAAAAAACAGCCATCAGCCAATTTAGCAGTAAAAGAAAACAACCACAACAAACTCTACATTTACATGATAAAGTAGAAAAAGTAGATCAGAAGTAGTACAGAATATTAAAATGTACGGCAAAATCCACATCATGACATCCTAATTCTTGCATTCACTTCATATACTATATGGGGAAAAATATTGGGACACAGCTCTAAATGACTAATTTTACATATTTTGGCCGCATCTATTGCTAACAAGTGGATAAAATTAACAACATGGTCTTGCAGTCTCGAAAGAAACACTGGCAGTAGAGGGTCGTACTGATGAACTCAGTGACTTTAAACATGGCTCTTTCACTGGCTGCCACCTCTGCCACAAGTCAGTTTGTGTAATTTCATCCCTGTTAGATCTACCCTGGACAACTGTAAGTGCTATTATTGTGGAACGGAAGCATCTAGGAGCAACAACAGTTCAGCCACGAAGCGGCACACCACGTAAACTGAAGTGCAGTGCCTATCTTCTGTTGAATCACCCACTAACGAGTTCCAACTTGGCTCTGGAAGCAACACCAGGAAAAGAACTGCACGTTAGGAGCTTCGGGAAATGCGTTTCTATGGCTGAGCAGCTGCACACAAGCCTAAGATCTAAATGCACAATGACAAAAGTCAGATGGAGTGGTGTAAAGCACCACCACTGGACTCCACAGAATATTATTTTGAATAACTTACTTTTGTGGAATAAAAAATAACACTTCTGGCAGTCTGACGGACTGGGTTTGGTCAATGCCAGGACAATGTTACCTGCCGAACTGCGCCAATTGCAAAGTTTGGTAGAGGATGGATAATGATATGGAGTTGGTCTAGACCGCTTAATTCCAGTGAAGGGAAATCTTAATGCTTCAACAGACCAAGACATTTTGGACAATTGTACACTTCAAACTTTGTGGGAACAGTTTGGGGAAGAACCTTTCTGTTCCAGTACAACTGAGCCCCAGTGCGCAAAGTCCATGAAGGTATGGCTGGGTGAGTTCGGTGTGAAGAAACTTAACTGGAGTCCTGACCTCAACCCCATCAAACACCTGTGGAATGAACTAGAATGAAAGATTGCGAGCCAGACCCTCTCGTCCAACATCAGTGCCTGACCTCAAACATGCTCTTCTGGATGAATGGACCAAAATTCCCACAGACACACTGCAAAATCTTGTAGAAAGCTTCCCAGAGGAGTGGAAGCTGTTAAGAGGGACCAACTCTATATTGATGCCTTATGGATTTAGAATAGGATGTCATGAAAGCTCCTGTAGTTGTAATGTGTCAGTGTCCCAATACTTTTGTCCATACAGTGTAGCTGTAAAGCTACCTTTCCTAATACTGGGATTGAACCTATGACTTCAGAAGTCATTTTGTTTTACCTCCTCAGTGTAGGATGAACCTAATGAATAAAATGAACCCAATTGTGGTGGTGCTGGATATCTTAAGCTTTCAAAGACAAATTTAATGTCTCACTTTAGACTCTGGAGGCGTGGAGCTGAGGCTTCGGACTGACGCTTGCTGACTGACCGCAGTAGTGGACGGTCCCTTTGCTTCTTTCACTGGAGAAACAGCCTGTTTGTCCCCATCCTCACCCTCCTCACCCTCCTCATCCTCCATCAGAGAAGATTTCCATGTTACTGTATGACCAGATCCTGCAAACAGAAGAGAACAATGCAAAACTGCATCAGGACATGGTGTTCTCATTCTCCTAGCTATCAAATCAATCAATAAATGCCCCTTACTGACCTTTAGGTACTTTGGGGTAGATTATTGAGTGAGAGAGAGAAACTGACTACGAGAACAGCAGGATCTTTTTAACAGGTCCATAAAGCTAAGCAAGTTAAGGTTTCGTTCCTTTATCAGCTATACGCAGCCAGGAAAATGCTGCAGTTTTCCAGCAAAATGTAGAGCAGAGAAAGAGAAAGGGGGTGAGAGAATGAGAGAAACAAAGAAAGTGAGAGAGACAGAAAAAGAAAGAGAGAGCGCACATTTGCGACTTTAAGAGCTCATTAAAAGCCCACATGAGGCGGCGGCTCCAAATAGGACACTTTCCTTCATTAGCTACATGATAATTCACGGCAGATATGTAGGCCAAGCTTTTATTTAGCTTTGACTGTCTATGTGCGTCACTATTAATTGCGTTGTAGAGTATAAAGTATGTTTTGAGATTATGTGGAAACATTAACAACACATTTGCGTACACTGCTTCCCACCTAACTGTAAGTGACGCATTCAACAAAAATAGTTTTTCGGCACGGTGGCGTGGTGGGTAGCGCTGTCGCCTCACAGCAAGGAGGGCCTGGGTTCGATTCCCCTGCTGGGTGACCGGGGCCCTCTCTGTGTGGAGTTTGCATGTTCTCCCCGTGTCTGCGTGGGTTTCCTCCGGGTTCTCCGGTTTCCTCCCACAGTCCAAAGACATGCAGTCAGGCCAATTGGACATGCTAAATTGCCCCTAGGTGTGAGTGTGTGAGTGACTGTCTGTGTCTGTCTGTCTGCCCTGCGATGGCCTGGCGACCTGTCCAGGGTGTATCCTGCTCTCCGCCCAATGACCGCTGAGATAGGCTCCAGCACCCCCGCGCGACCCTGACGGAGAAGCAGCTTAGAAGATGGATGGATGGAAAAATAATTTTTCTAAAAAAGATTTTTTAATTTGGGGAAAACCATTTTGCCACTCGATTGCATTTCATTAAAATTGTGTGGGATTTTCACTCTTGTGCCAAGCAGGAAAGGGTTAAATTTGGCTGGAATGATCGGGAACAGCATTCCGGCAGCCTATAGGAATCTGAATAAGGGGGGAAAAAATCTACCACCTCACCTCTTTTCTGCTTTTACCTGTGGTGGGATGAAACCATTACACTCACCTGGTATCCACACTCACTGTCCATTTTATCAGCGCCAGTGACCATATAGGAGCACTTTGTAGTTCTACAGGCACAGACTGTAGTCCATCTGCTTCTCTGGTACTTTCTTACCCTGTTCTTCAGTGGTCAGGACCCCCACAGAGCAGGTACTATTTGGCTGGCGGATCATTCTCAGCGACACTGACATGATAGTGGTGCGTTATTGTGTGTTGCACTGATACGAGTGGATCAGACACAGCAGTGCCGCTGGAATTTTTAAACCTGTGTCCCCTCACTGTCCACTCTATTACACACTCCTACCTTGTCAGTCCACCAGTAGATGTGAAGTCAGAGACGACAGCTCATCTGCTGCTGCACAGTTTATCTGCTGCTGCACAGTTTGTGTTGCATTCCTCCAGTCTTTCATCAGTGGTCACAAGACGCTGCTGGCTGGATATTTTTGATTGTCAGTACTGCAGTGCTGATGTGTCTGGTCCACTCGCACCAGCGTAACACACACTCACACGCCACCAGCACCACGTCAGCGTCACTGAGAACGATCCACCACACAAATAATGTGCTGCTCTGTGGGGGTCCTGACCACTGAAGAGCAGAGTAACAAAGGATTAAAAGTTATATATTCAGCACTCACCCCATTGCTTCTTAATGGCAGGTGTGTCTTTGTCTCTCTCGCTCTGGCATAAAGTGTCTGACGCTCTTTTGGGCCTCCATCTGAGAGACAGAGAAAATAGCGGTGTAAATATCAGCCTTCAGGAATGAATTGCTATGATTATGATTCGGTAGGAAATGATTCTATGAGAGTGTTTTAGTGATACACTCCTACCCATAACTGATACTTGATTAACGAGTAAAATCAAATGAATGGAAATGATGATTGTAATCATGTCACAGTTGTGCTGGGAGCAGAAAGAGCGCTGAACAGAGGCGTTAACTGGTGCTGACTGTGTGGTTCCCTAAACAATGTAACTGCATTAAACGGAATAATCAAAAAGAAAATCATTCTCCACAATCCACATGGTCATCGTTTTGCACTGTGATATAACGATTCATTGTTAGACCCCTTAAAATCACATTTCACCATGATCCAATTCACTAATTTTAGTAAAGTAGACTATCCCATTTAACCCCTTGCCCCTACCACTTAGGCCTTAACCTTGTTTTGCGTGTTTACGTCTAGGGGGTAGGGTGTCCCGGTTTTTCTGTTGAGGTAGGGCGAAGTGTTAGGGCTATATGGCCCTCCAAACGGAGGTTTTTCAGAGACTCCAAACTGGCTGTTATGAGAAACAAAGAAAAATGGTAAGACGGCTGAACAAGAAACCAAAGAAAGATTCTATTTTCTCTGCTAAAAATTACAATAACCATTATATTAACTCAGTTTAATGTGGCTTCAGTGTATTCTGGTCCTTCTTTTCATAACAAACCTAAAAATGGCTAATAGTACACTGATGTCTTGGTAGCTAGCTGGCTAAATGTTCTGTTAGGAGTAGAATTAGGAGTGGGGGCGATTATAAAAACTTGCCCTATTGTTATTATTATTATTATTATTATATTATTATGTCCTAAATGGCCCTGCGATGGACTGGCGACCTGTCCAGGGTATATCCTGCCTTCCGCCCGAAGACTGCTGGGATAGGCTCCAGCACCCCCCCCGCGACCCTGACGGAGAAGCGGCTTAGGAAATGGATGGATGGATGTCCTAAATGTAGCCGAAGTCCAGCAGTGAGCAGCTGAACTTTCCCCTCCTCTGCTGTCACTGCAGACGGGCAGGGTCGCCTACAGAGCGGCGCTACTAGCTGTTAATGAAGTGATGCTCTTTTTATTTCATAGGAAAGATTTCAACCATTACCGCTTGTCACTCAGTTCTAAGGGGCAAGGTGACACTCAAAGACAAGGGGTAGGGGTAAAAAATAAGAAATGGGATTGGACCAAAGGGTGGTAGTCAAGTCAACTTTTGAAAAATTTCCTAATGGTGTGTTTCCATCAAGGTTCTGTTGTAAATGGACTTCAGCTGAGTGCTCAGCACCTGGGTCATTCTCAAAAAACCGCCTCCAAACGTGTCCATAAACATTAAAGTTAAAAAATATTCCTATAATTATTTAGCAGATCAGGCGGGGGTCTGTAGGGAAGAGCCAAAAAAGTATGTACTACTTTAAGCCGTAATCTCTCATAAACTCTAAGAATCTAGAGACTAAAAGAAAAAAAAAAAAAAAAAAAAAAAATCAGCCTAAAATCAATAAAATCATTCAGGTTGATTTTAATCACTCAACCAGACACCCGTGCTTGTACATTCAAAATAAGAAAGCATTAAGCTTTAGTCAGTTAATTTTATTTGACATGTTTGTGAGAACAACACGTCCAAGTTTCAAAAAAAAAAAAGAAAAAAGAAAAGAAAAAAGAAAAAACCCTGAACTCCTGACAGAACGTTCCACTGACTGCTGCCATCACCGTGCAAAACTTTCCATCTCTGCTCCGTTAAAAAACATGGAATATTCGGCATCTGTCTACCATCATAACGTAAACACCTTCTTCATCTAGTGTCAATATTCCATTCCTTCATGTTTCTTCTCTTTACAGACCTGACCACCTCACCTGTTTTGATCTGTGAGAGACACGTGGTTATCAGCGGGTGTCCGGGGCACTGGCCTTGAATTTGGGCTCCCAACGGCCTTAGCAGGGTTCCCATTCACCGAGGGAGGTCCTCTGGCTTCTGACCTCTGGAAGGTTGACAGGACAGCTCTGAGAGACACAAGGATTTGTTCATTAGAGTGGTCAACATATGCTGACGTCACATTTTGCATAACAAATGGCAGAGCAAGTTCTGCACCAGCATGGAAATGTTCAGGGGATATTCATATCAGCTGATCTGAAAAAGAACATAGGTGCAGAGCACCACCTGGTGTCCGCTTTAAACACTGAACTCATGCTCCACTGAGAGAAGCTTTAGTGTACACACTTTAAAAAAAGATGGTTCTTCAAGGGTTCTTCAGAAAAGGCAATGGTTCAATGCAGAACCATGAGGTCTATATAGAACTGTGTGCATGCTGGCTCTTTGCGTGGTGACATAGCTCTTCAGATCGATGGAGAACATGTTGTATATGGTTCTTCAAAGAACATTTTTTAAAATGGTAGCACCAAAAATGTGATGGATTTGAATCGCTTGCCTAAACGTTGTTGAAAATCGTAACAAAAGAGAATAACAACGTAATTAACGTAAAATCTCGCAACAACAACAACATCGCCGTCATTACCGTCAGAAAATGTGGCAAGCAGTCCTGAAAACACTGATATAAATGATGAATCATTTCATCAAGATCATTCAGAGGGGTCTGGTGTGAAATACTCCTTTTTGGAGAAAACCAGTCACAAATGTTCACAGTGGTGATGACAGGAACCAGATGTCCTCCTCTAAAACCTCCCTCACAGAAAGTTATTACACAAAATTATCAGGGATAAACTGCCAGATGCCTGAGACATTGCTTTACAATCATTTTGAGAAGATCTCACCAAAAGTGTCTACATTTGTGTGGTAGTCATGACGACCCCTGGTTCCCATCACCACCACTGTAAAGAATCGGAAACATTCACACCAAACCTCTCCGAATAACTTCTCAACGACTAAAGTATGCAGAAATTCTGAAAAATGGGTGGAATTCCCCTTTAAGAATAAGATCATACAGCCCTGCTGCTGCGATCTTTGGGTGCTCTTGCTTAGAGTCCATTTTAGAAGCCTTTTATAGGTCAGTGGGCTTTATTTTGAGAGACTGTATTGGTTGGCAGCACCTGTGGTGCGAGAAGGAGCTGAGCCTCATATCTGCAAGATGCACATTCAGAGCTATAGGGAGGGGCAAAAAATCTGTACAGGAAAGCAAGGAAATTCAATGTCCGATCATTTTTGTGCAAGTACAGTACTGTGTGAAAGTTTTAGGCATCTAAGCAAATGTTTAAACAATTTAGCTCAGCAGTGAGTTTATTACCATATACATTAGAATAAAGTCACATTCATAATTCAAATAAAGAGAAAAACTATAAAAGAAACATTTTATATATATATATATATATATATATATATATATATATATATATATATATACACACACACACACACACACAGGCCACTTTATTAGGTACACCTGTTCAGTTGCTTGTCAACACAGATAGCTAATCATCCAATCACACGGCTGCAGCTCAGTGCATTTAGGCATGTAGAGGTGGTCAAGACAACCTGCTGAAGTGCAGACCGAGCATCAGAACGGGGAAGAAAGGGGATTTAAGGGGCTTTGAACGTGGCGTGGTTGTTGGTGCCAGACGGGCTGGTCTGAGTATTTCAGAAACTGCTGATCTGCTGGGATTTTCACACACAACCATCTCTAGGGTTTACAGAGAACGGTCCGAAAAAGAGGAAATATCCAGTGAGCGGTCAGTTGTGTGGACGAAAATGCCTTGTTGGTGTGAGAGGTCAGAGGAGAATGGGCAGACTGGTTCCAGATGATAGGAAGGCAACAGGAACTCAAATAAACAACCAGAAAATACATATACATATATATATATATATATATATATATATATATACACATACACACCACACACACACAGATAAATATCATTATTAAGATTCTATACATTTTGTCTGTTCAAATATTAACACTTTTGATCTGAATTCTTTACACTGTGATATGCAGCCAGCAACGTACGTTAAACTGAATTCTCCAGTCGTGATATCGCTAAGCAGCAGCCGCCACAAGTGACCATGCCGTTGAGCTGCTTTTGCCATTGTGGCAGAGAGCGCATGTGCACGTGACATCACTTGGGATGAGAGTGCATGTGTGCAACAAGACTCTGTTGGGCATTTTTCAGTTTTATATATCATTTGAAAAAGCCTGCTGTTCTTTAAGTTGTGGGTAAATTTCACGAAGAACTGACCAAAAGAAACAGTCCAAAATGACCTGGAGAAAAGTCTGGTTCCATTGACTTACATTAAAAGTAATGTATGTTTTTCCTTCTCCTGTAAAGTTCCCATTTTGGAGACACAAGGTTTTGCTCCAACACCAATGACATGCTGTAAAATGAGTAAACTGCATATATTCCACTGCAGCAGTCCAGCAATTGACTCTTACAGACTACAATAAACACATAATCAAATATCGTTTTGAAAAATCAGTCAAATCGAAACACCTACCGAACGCAGACACCTACTAATAGCTGTCAAAAGGAGGCAATAAACACACACTCTGAGTGAATAAGAGGAGACAATTTGCAAGCATTCGACTCTTACTGAGGACCATCAAGTCGCTTGGCATTCGCCCTGGGCTGGAACTGAGATCCACAGCTTTAAAGCCAAAACTGCTCACCTGGGAGCAATAAGGCTGAATTCCCTGTTACTTTCACTGACCTCACAGCTCCATTTGATGCCTAACCAAACCATCCCAGCAGTCCAAACAGCAGAACGGCTGGGAAGCATGTTATGACGACTCGCTCCTCACCTGTCCGCTCCGGCAGGTCCAGGGCTGGCATCTACTCTCCCATTGACGGAGCTGCTTTTGTGCGGCCTTTTGCCGTTCAACGAGACCTGGGTCCAGCTTGTCTAGAAAACAGCAAACACTGACATGTCAACGAACAGCTGGACAGGAACCTGCTCTCTTACCCTACACTGAGATACTTCAGCCTTTAGTGCTCGTTGGTGCAACTGATGTGTGAGCGTGATCCACCTGACTCAAGACTGCAGAAACAGAAATAAGCAGTCAAGCCCTCATCATTTCACACTGACTCCAACGAAAGGGTCACTTCATACTTTGGAGGTGTCGCTGTCCTGGACTCTGGAGAGAGGAGACATCATCTGGAGGCTGGAGGAGTCTGGCTGCTTCTTCTTAGGGATTTTGAACGGGGTTCCCATCTGAAGTGGGGGGAGGAAAAACAAATGGGCTTACGTTGCTTTCATTGAAAGTAACTTAACCTGCGTTTGCATTTAAGTGCTTAGGCTCGTTAGCCGAGGTTTCAGCATCTCTTTGGCTGAGGCTCACTTGTTGCTTTGGTGTTTTAGAGCAAAACATACAAGAGTCTCGGCCGAGTCTCTGAAAGCAGCCAGTGTTAGCCAACGCGAATACCTTCTCCTCGTCCTCGGTGGGAAACCGGGTCACCTCCGGAGCTCTGGGCACGTTCAGTCCGGCAAGAAGGTCCCTTTGAGACACCGACGGTGTGGCATGTCTTTAATAAATTCGCTAGGTTAGCTAACCGAGCTGACTTCCACTGAAGACTCCGGAGCGCAGCTGCACAAACGGTTAGCTTAGCTAGCGCTACTAAGAGCGGCTCTGGCTCAGCTGTGGAATGATGTCACGACACGCAGTTACATGGCATTAGCTAAAAAGCAGATTAAACCAAGTAAAGTGGGCTCTGCAGGGAAATAAACTCGGTATGGTTCATAAATATAAAGCACGGCTAAGCTGTGTTTACTCTAAGCGCTCTGGGCGCGTATAAGTGACGCACAGTAGCGCCGAGCTGACTGGCTGCGTCCTAGACGCAGTACTTCCGCACTACTTAGTACGCGAGCGTGGTTTAGTGGCTGTGTCCCAAACCGAAGGCGGCTGTCTCGTAGCTAAGCGCCTTAAAGAAAGCAGCGTTGGTGATGGACCTGTGTCTTTTACCTATGAAGATGTCTTTTATACGGAGTCCCAAAGGCAACATGGAGATTAGATTAATAAGTTAAATTAAATTAAAAGTATAAAAAAAATTTAAATTATAAAATAAGTAAAATTAATGGTGATTCTTTTTCATTAAGGCATGGCCACCAATTACTATATTGAGGCCAAAATTACTATATTGTCACCTTAAGGGCTCCCCGCTATTAAGAAAGCTTGCATAGTAAACTTTTCAGAATACAGTATTTTACATAAACTATTTAATGGTGATCATTTTTAATAAGGTGTGGCCACAAATTACTATGTTGAGGCTAAGAATTGCCATAGTGAGGCCACACATTACTACACTACGTTTATAAATGACTATATTGAGGCTACAAATTTACATAAATTATTTGATGGTGATTATTTTTTAATAAGGCATGGCCACAAATTACTATACTGAGGCCATGAATTACTACTGAAGCTGTGAATTACTATATTGAGGCCACTATTTACTATATAGAGGCCACAAATTACTACACTAAGGCCATATATTAGGGCAAGAAATGAATACACTGGCCACAAGTTAGAAGACACTTAAACTATGGCTTCAATAGATTAATTTGTGGCCTCAGTATAGTAATATGTGGTCTCAA
Organism: Pygocentrus nattereri; assembly: GCF_015220715.1. Taxonomy (NCBI): domain Eukaryota; kingdom Metazoa; phylum Chordata; class Actinopteri; order Characiformes; family Serrasalmidae; genus Pygocentrus; species Pygocentrus nattereri. Next base: position 7,453,216 of record NC_051235.1, read on the forward strand.
TGTAGTAGACAGTGGCCTTGTTATATTAATTTGTGACCATATTTTATAAAAATAACCACCAAGTCGACTTAGGGGCTCCCCACTTTTAATAAGGCCTGCATACGTAACTTTTCATCCCCAAACTGTGGGATTTTACATCATTTAAACAGGGAGCACCACTGGGTTTACTGGCTAGGCTAACTAGCTTTAGCTCAACCTGAATGCGAGAAGAAAAAGAATTAAATAAAAGTGCTACAGGAGCGCGGCCGCTGTTTAAGATTCGTACATTTGGGTTAGATGATAGACTTTTCTCCCCAGCAGTAATTAGCTGTAGTCCAGTCGAGGACTTCATTAGAAATACACCCCGAAAGAAAAGTGCCGTTTTTTCACGTTTGCACAACAAAACAGGAAGAACATCCTTATAGTATATTATGGATTTACAGCATGTGGCTCCAGATCTATAAGGAAACTTCACTCATGTGTAGGGATGTGATCAAATGCTCTGCAGATTACTGGGAAGAAAACAAGCAGAGCAGCAAAGACAGACTCTGATTTGCTCGTTTGAATTCAAATCATACAAGCTCCGCCCACGTACACGCCCCCTAACCTGACAGGGTGCGGAATGCATGTGCGAGCACCTCAGTACAGGTGGGTTCAGTAAGACAGTGGGCGGGGCCTTTATACAAGTCTGATCATTCACTCATTTATTCTGTCTTTCTGTCTTTCTTTCTTTCTTTCTTTCCTTCTTTCTTTCTTTCTTTCTTTCTGTCTTTCTTTCCTTCTTTCTTTCTTTCTTTCTGTCTTTCTTTCTTTCCTTCTTTCTTTCTTTCTTTCTTTCTTTCTTTCTTTCCTTCTTTCTTTCTTTCTTTCCTTCTTTCTTTCTTTCTTTCTGTCTTTCTTTCTTTCTTTCCTTCTTTCTTTCTTTCTTTCTTTCCTTCTTTCTTTCTGAATTTCTGTCTGTATTCTGTCTTTGTCTTTCTTTCTGCTGTGGATTTCTACATCTTTAGTAGTATACCTTTAAGCATTAATATCAGAAGGCATTTACTCGCGCTTAGCATTAAAGAGTTATGACATTCGCATGGCAGGGCAGGCTACAACAGGCAGTATGTGGCAAACATGCAGAGATGTACACAACAGGAAACTGGCCAAGGCCACAAACTGAAGTAGGTCTGCGCTTAACCGTTAAAACGTGAGGTTTTCGTTAGAACATGAGGTTTTCACATCCATAGATGGTAAACCATATTTCCATTGCACCCACTAAACAGGCACATGTACACATTTAGGTTCAGCTTATATGTCCACACACACACATATTCAGCTTCAGGGTATAAAAGGAGTCAGAATACATTGGGAGGGCAGAGCTGACCTGGGAGATACATGATGCATGTCCTCTGTTTGTAACCTCTCCAGAATTCTGTAATAAAACTTAGTTTGTTTCACTTCAGTCTGATATACTCGTCTCATTTTTTTTGCATCAGCGAACACGCAGGACTGGTTTCGTCCACACTTTCTTTCTGTCTTTCTTTCTTTCCTTCTTTCTTTCTTTCTTTCTTTCTTTCTTTCTTTCTTTCTTTCTTTCTTTCTTTCTGTATTCTGTCTTTGTCTTTCTGTCTTTCTTTCTTGATTATAAAATGTATTACTGCACAACTGGACTTTGACCTTCTCTGACAGACTTTGTGAACGTCAGATGAAGCTCCCGGAGCTCTGCTAATAAAACTGATGGAACTTCAACTTTACTGCATATAGTCTGTTTTCTTGATCCTTGTAACCAGATTTAACAAACACGCAAGTGCTGTCAAGTGAGGGATAGTAGAGTGCACTCAACACTTTCTTTCTTTCTTTCTTTCACTGACGAACATGTTTCAAAAAAAGTTGGGACAGGGGCCTGTTTACCTCTGTGTTTCATCACCTCTTCTTTTAGCAACACTCTCTAAGCGTTTGGGAGCTGAGGAGAGTTTTGAAAGTGATATGTTTTCCCATTCTTGCTAAACATAGGAATTTAGCTGCTTGACAGTTCGGAGTCTCCTTTGTCATATTGTGCCAAATGTTCTCAGAGGGTCTGGACTGCAGACAGGTCACTTTAGCACCTGCACTCATTAAATATGGAGCAATGCTGTTGTAATACATGCAGAATGTGGTTTAACATCGTCTTGCTGAAATAATCAAGGCCTTCCCCGAAAAAGACGCCATCTGGATGTTGCCCAAAACATGTATATATCATTCAGCATTAATGATGCCTTCACAGATGTGCACGTCACCCACACAATGTGCTCTCATGCACCCCTACACCATCATGAATGCTGGCTTTTGAGCTGTGCACAAGCTGAGTGGTCTTTATGGTGTCCATGAATTCCAATTAGTATTTCAAATGTGGATTTGTTGGACCACAGTACACTTTCCACTTCCCCTCAGTCCATTTTAAATGAGCTCCACCCCAGAGAAGGTGTCAGTGTTTCTGGATCCTGTTTATGTATGTTTTTTTATTTGTTTTTAAGAGTTTGAATTAGCATTTGTGGACGAGGGCCGAACTGTTTTCACAGCCAGTGGTTTTCAGAAGTGTTTGAGCCCTCGCAGTGATTTCCACTACAGAATCACGCATGTTTTTAATGCAGTGCTGCCTGAGGGTGCAAAGATCATGTTGTTACTGCATAGTTAACCGTCACTGTTAAGATTTAAAAACATCTTTTATATGTAAGCAATAACACAAACCTTTGGCAGGTATAAGGAAGCAGATCAGTGATAAAGGGGGGAGGAGTATGATGGTCGTGTAATATTATTGGTCGGTTGGGGAAAGGGGGCGGGGTCTCAGGAGGAATATTCACCACAGCGTAACATTCAAATCCATGCGTTCGTTCTTTCAGTGCCGAGCTGCTGCGCAGGAGCGCCGTGATGAGCGGATCATGGCTCAGTGAAGGGTAAGGACACTTTACTAACACACAGATATCTGTATAGCGAGGTGTTGTGAACCGCCTGGGTGAGCGCTGATGGTCACTTTAGCAGGCAGCTTGTCAGAAATGTTATAGGGGTGCTCGTTCGAATGAAACGCGCGCACACACGTGGTGTTTGGATTCCTCGATACTCGCAAATACAGAAAAAGCTCATCTTTCCTCGCTTCTCTATTGATTCTACACTCACTATGATCACAAATTACAGACCTGTTTCTCTGTAGCTGCACCCTGGAAACCAAACACTATACTATTCATAGCAGCTGTGAACTCGAATAACAGCGGCTAATACACTGTTTTACCTGACTGACTCTCTGACTCTTTCAATCCCCCCTCTCTCTCTGTCTCTCTCTCTCTCTCTTTTCTCTCTCTCTCTTTCTCCTTTCTCTCTCTCTCTCTCTCTCTTTTCTCTCTCCCCCCTCTCGCTCTCTCTCTCTCTCTCTCTCTCTCTCTCTCTCTTTTCTCTCTCCCCCCTCTCGCTCTCTCTCTTTTTTCTCTCTCTCTCTCTCTCTCTCTCTCTCTCTCTCTCTCTCTCTCACTTCATTATCGTTATAAAGCATTTATACACAGACTGCTGAACCCGCTGTTCTTTAGTGTGGTCTTTAAAGGGCTCCGTGTCCTGTCAGTGAGGTGAAGTGACGGGCAGGTGAAGTGACTCACGAGGTGAGTTGCTTGGTTTGTGTACGACGTTGCCAAACCATAGTGAGGTCCGATCGGTCGGCGTTGCTGCTACCGAGGGCCGATCGGTCGGCGTTGCTGCTACCGAGGGCCGATCGGTCGGCATTGCTGCTACCGAGGGCCGATCGGTCGGCCTTGCTGCTACCGAGGGCCGATCGGTCGGCCTTGCTGCTACCGAGGGCCGATCGGTCGGCCTTGCTGCTACCGAGGGCCGATCGGTCGGCTTTGCTGCTACTGAGCCCTGATTGGTTGGCACTGGTCTGCCTCCAACTGACTCAGTTTTCCAAGAGTTTGGTGGAAAGAGTGAATTGTTAGTCAGTTCCCAAACCACAGATGAAAGAGAAGATGTGTAAAATTTTCGTCATGCTGCTGAGTGAGTTAGTAGCCAGCCAACGCTGGAGGAAACTGACAGCACAGTATCAACCAGGGGGTGTTTCACACACTGTGCCCCACCAGGTAGCGTGGTGCCTCAGTGTTGAGAGAATCTCTAATAGACTTGCTTACATGGTTTCTGACACTGTATCTGTACAGTGTTGTCTGTGAACATAAACAGAGTAAAACGGCTATTACAGCTTTCACCTGTGTGACGTGGCTATAATAGTGCAAATATTTTCACAACACCTTGCCAAGGCTTAGTCGGAACTGACCACTGCTTCTCTCATCCAAAGACAACTCTGAAACACAATCAAATACCACTACAAGCTGTCAGAAGCCTGCAACCTGCTGTCCCATGATCATTTAATGTAAAAAATGATTTGATTTGATTTAAATGCAGTATTTAAAGCTTTGAAGAACATGACTATCCCATCATGATTATTATTCTGATGTTTCTACAGATGCTGGTTGTCCTGTGTGGTCCTGCTGCTGATAGATAAAGGTGAGAACTTCATTTACCTCAATATACCAACATTTCTAAACACCTCAATAAGCCATACGCAGCACATGAGAAAAGCAAAAGTCAGGCTGTGCTTCAATCTGCCTCTATGTGTGTTTCAGTGTCTCTGCAGGAGATTGAAGCTGTTGTAGGACACAACATCATCTTACCATGTTCAAACAGTGATGAGGCACTGCGAAATAAATGGAATGTGTTCTGGAGGTTTAGAGACAGCAGGACTGTGTACGACATCATCGACAGCAGAGCGTCGTTTGATGAACAGGACGCATCATTCAGAAGCAGAGTTGAAAGTTTTCCAGCCGAGTGGACACAAGGAAACTTCTCCATCGCACTCAGCAATGTGGAGAAGGCTGATGGAGGACCGTATACCTGCTTCATTCCTGCTATCAACAAACAAACGAAAGTAGAACTGGTTGTTCAAGGTTTGTATACAGTCTTCTTAAATGCTGTTTGTAATACAACCCCAATTCCAATGAAGTTGGGACGTTGTGTAAAACATAAATAAAAACAGAATACGATGGTTTGCAAATCCTTTTCAACCTGTATTCAATTGAATACACTACAAAGACAAGATATTACATGTTCAAACGGGTAAAATTTATTGTTTTTTGCAAATATTCACTCATTTTGAATTTGATGCCTGCAACATGTTCCAAAGAAGTTGGGACAGGGGCAACCAAAGACTGGGAAAGTTGAGGAATGCTCAAAAAACACCTGTTTGGAACATTCCACAGGTGAGCAGTTTATTCGGAAACATGAGTGTCATGATTGGGTATAAAGGGAGCATCCCTGAAAGGCTCAGTCATTCACAAGCAAGGACGGGGCGAGGTTCACCACTTTGTGAACAACATTGCTGAGAACAATGTTTCTCAACATGTAATTGTAAGGAATTTAGGGGTTTCATCATCTACAGTCCATAATATCATCAAAAGATTCAGAGACATTGAATGCGCGTGACCTTCGATCCCTCAGGCGGCTCTGCATTAAAAACCGACATCATTCTGTAACATTCTGGCTCAGGAACACTTCAGAAAACCACTGTCAGTGAACACAGTTCGTCGCTCCATCTACAAGTGCAAGTTAAAACGCTGCCATGCAAAGCAAAAGCCAGATATCATGGTCAATGTTCTCTGAAACTGAAAGTCTTATCTGCAAAGTGCGGGTGTGGCAGCAGCTTTCCATTCCAAATAAGCAGCACACTTAATTTGCACTCTTGTACTTATATACTAATGTAAGGCACTCCTTATTTTTGAAAAAAGTACTGATTCAAGAAGCCGCTGTGTTGTATCACTTTGTATTCCGAATTTTGTAAATAGTCACACCCTAATCCTTTACATTTGTCCTACATCAGTTATGCCTTCCCTTCTTTCTGAAGTGATATGGAGTGTTGATCCTGCGGACAGTCTGTAGCACAGTTATTAGAGTGCATGGTTTGGGAAAATGATTAACGTTGTGCTGTTTCTGGCTGTCAGGAAGCAAATGGATCACTGCTGCCTTCCAAAGGCTCTACTAGGAGTGGGCAGTACACCAGCTGAAATTATTCCTCAGGAGTTTTGTTATAACCACTATACCAGTAGAGGTACTACAGGACATAATGGGAGACAAAGGACTTGAGAAATTCAACAAAGCTGATGTTGGCTTCTCATCTGAATTTCCCATTCCACCTTAAACGGTGCAGCAGTATGTAGAATGTTGCCGCTGCTCCGTTTAAGGTGGAACAGGAGGTGGCAGAAGGGGTGATTTTAGGCCAGGCTGGCAAAGCTAGTATTAGAAACCAGTATTGACAGATTTATGGGTTTTTAGCATATTTACTGACTTAAACACATTTCAGACCAGCCTATTTCTTGAACGCATGACCATAGAAGGCAGCCAATCGGAACACTGGTCATTCATAAATGAGTGTTGGAGGTACAGTGCAGTAAAAAAAGTGAGTGGCCTTCAGGAGAAGAATGAAAAGGACCCTGTATATGAACACTAGCAGATGGTGATTGGTGTTGTTGTGGATGTGGTTCTCGTTCTCTCTGATGGGTTTAACTCTGTCTGTGTTCCACAGAGAGACCAGTTAAACAAACACTTCAGCGGAGAAACGGAGACGTCGAAACAGTGCCAGCTCCATCAGTGAGAGAAGTGCTGAGGAACAGGGACGCTGGAAGAAGAACAGAGAACCGTGTGCTTTTCTCTGCAGCTCTGTTGGGACTGACACTGCTGTATGTCTGACTTTTCACATACTGATGTCGTGGCTCGTACTATTTATGGTTTGTAAAATAAAACTAATTCAATAGTTTGTTGAAAGAAAATAAAAAGAATCGAACGAACTAAGAAATACGAGAAGACTCTTCAGAATTCGGAAGTGCAGGTCCTTTATTCCTTTCGAGCATGGAGAATGTATTCCCAATGGGCCCTTGTATAATGTAATATAATGGGCCCATTATATCCAAATTGACCTTCATTCGTCTATCATATAGGGTCTTGTGTGAACCATTATCTCCAAGTCTAGTCTGAATCCTTTTTAAAAAGACCATTGTGCCAAACATTCTAGCATAATCGCTGGCATTTCTCCGTCTCGGTTTTTGGCCTTGAGAAGTTCACAAGTTCACTCGCTCCCTATAAAGTGTCTGTCTTCTCTCTTACGCCCTACTGAGGAAGCTTGTTTTAGGGCACTTGCTCCAATGTGCTAGGCTTTTATTTATGGTTTCCTGCATAATACATGGCATTTTAATTTTGAGAATCTTTCATTTACATCACTGACCTGATGTTATGATGTAGTTATTATAATATAGATATTTTATATATACATATATTATACCAGTGATTGGTGGTGTGTTAGTGTGTGTTGTGCTGGTCTGAGTGGATCAGACACAGCAGTGCTGCTGGAGTTCTAACACCACCACCATCAGTGTTACTGCAGTGCTGAGAATGATCAACCACCCAAATAGTACCTACTCTGTGAGGGTCCATGGGGTGCTGACCACTGAAGAACAGGGTAAAAGGGGGCTAATAAAGTATCAGAGAATCAGATATACTACAGTCTGTAACTGTAGAACTACAAAGAGCAGCTATACAGTAAGTGGAGCTGATAAAATGGACGGTGAGTGTAGAAACAAGGAGGTGGTCAGAATGTTATGCCTGATCAGTGTATGCATGTATGTATTTATAAATACAGTAGTGACCCTAACTGGCCTAAGAGAGGGGATGTGTTCCATGACTTAAGTTAGAGTTTAAATGAATGTGGCTAAGGTGTTTGTAAAGTTTATGACTTCGCTGTATATGAAGAATTTTTGGCACTGTTGAAAATTGAGCTGAATTTACTCACTTTATGTTTTTGTATTGTTTTTGTAAAATGACTGCACTGGATAATCCTGAGAATGGTAATTTAAAAATAAACAGGTATTTTGATAAAATGATTCCACTTCATTTAAAGTTCTGAACATTGAATTCCTGTCTCCGCTCTTATTTACGCTGTAATTCTTTACTGGTTTTTATTTTAGAACCAGAACTCGTCTCTACAGGGGTTCTTTAGCAAATACTGTGATTCTGTATGAAACCATGAACACTCTGCATGCTTAAATGGGTCTTTGCATGGTGATATGGTTCTTCAGATTAACGGAGAATGTGCTCTTTTTGAAAAAGTTAGGTTTTGAAAAGTTACACCTTCAGGGTGATAGATCTTCAATATCAGGATTAGGCCCCCCGGTCAAGGTGGTTGACTACGTGTGTCCAGGTGTCAACATTCCTGTCTTCTGCCCAGAGCTCCACAATCTCTAAATCTGCCTCTGCTCACTGGCCACTTTATTAGAAACATCTATGTTGTGCTTCCACTCACTGGCCACTTTATTAGAAACATCTACGTTGTGCTTCCACTCACTGGCCACTTTATTAGAAACACCCGCCTTGTGCTTCCACTCACTGGCCACTTTATTGGAAACATCCGCCTTGTGCTTCCACTCACTGGCCACTTTATTGGAAACATCCGCCTTGTGCTTCCACTCACTGGCCACTTTATTGGAAACATCCGCCTTGTGCTTCCACTCACTGGCCACTTTATTAGAAACATCCGCCTTGTGCTTCCACTCACTGACCACTTTAGTGGAAACATCCGCCTTGTGCTTCCACTCACTGGCCACTTTATTACAAACAAGTAAGGTTTGTTGATTCTGACATTATTTTCAGGGAAACAATTCATTGAAATCACAGTCCACATATTTCATTGTACAAAATTAATTCTAAATCCACTAGATGGCGACATTTAATTACAGTGTAGAGCAGGAGCAGTCAAACTTGGCCATTTCCAACAATCAGCCTTCAAATCAATGCTTTCTGACAGCCTGGACTCACTTGGATACAGTCCAACAACAGCACAATTATCCAGAGATAATTTCATATTAAAGCTTTGGCAAACATGAAGACACATAATGGGGGAAGTAGTAAAAATGTTGATATATCAGCATTTATCTGGAAGCTTGTTGCCTGATCAGATGTAAACAAATGGTAACCAATCAGCATTTGAAGCTCACTTCCATTTCACCACTCTGTATCTGACCAACAGGAAGTATTTTAACACTGAATACTGCAATAAGCATTTAATTAGACATGGTTAAATAGACATTTAATTAGACATTTTGTTCCACTTTGTTAGTGTGTTTAACAGGCGCTGTCTACAGCCTAGCTGGCATAAATGAAGGCTTTCAAAGTAGAATTGCTGGGGCATTCTGGGAAATGTAGTGTATGTTGGCAGAAACTGAAATTCATAGATTACTCAGTGTCTTATATGCTCAGCATTTAAATTCAGGTTTAAAAGGTGACCAATGGCTGATTCTAAATGTGCTTAATGGTTTCCTAATGGGATCTAAAGGTGTTATACAGGAAACTAGCGGTCTCTGTTGGAAACCATTAAGCCATTTCCAATTATAAAGCAAAACTATTAGGTTCAATCCTAGAGATGAACCGATTTCCCTTCTGATTCCAACACCAGTATTGACCGATATTGAGTACCGATATTGATACTAACACTAACTCACCTGTAAGTCCTGACATCATAAATAAACCACAATCGGCTCGGCTAGATGGCATTTACTTGCTGGATTCTATTTATTAGATGCTTAAGAAAACATTTTTGTTTATTTACTGCATATAATTAGTATTTGCTATTAGTAACAGGAACCATGTTAACTTAAGTAAATGTAGATAAAGTATCTTTATTGCGCAAAACGGTTAAAAACAGAGCTGAACAGCAAACAGATAAACCTGTCGTGTTTACTCATCAGCAAACAGCAGCTGTTCTGGCTCAAAAACGGGGCTGAATGTTTTTCTCGAGTCGTCTGTGTCACCTGTGTCTTGTTTACTCTGAGCATCAGTTCAGTAAATATCACCATCGTTCATGCTGTCAATATCAGCGACTTTCAGTGTGTTTTCTGGCTTGGTTGAAGCGACGGGCCACGAGACCCCACTGCTGAGTGATACAGCTGACTAGCGCCACAGGCTGGGCTAGTGGACGCGTAGCTAGAGGACTGCTGTGCCAAAGGCTAAATCAAGGCTAAATGCTGTCATTACGCCAAGAGTCCGGCAGTTCCTTCTGCTCTCTCAGTAACAGCAACTCAGACTGTGAGTAACCACACAGCGGCAGATGAGTGAATACTGGAAGAGGCTGCTCAGCCGTTCAGGTGAGCAGCCCTGTTAGTGCGTTCTTAACACCAAAATATGCCGTTGTTTGTCGTCACACAGCCGACGTGTTGTCATATTCTATCTACTGGAGCACGGGCTTGCCTCAGAAATTGCAGAAATTGTCGGTCGTAGCTATTGGTATCCCCAATGGCAGTATCAGCGCCAATGCTGATGCGATATCAGTATCAAAGCAACACTATTTAATTCTAATGGGTTTTTGGTTCTTTATCTGGAGGGAAAGTTTTATGTACAATGTAAAATGTCTTCATGCCTGAAATGGCGGTTTTTCTTTCTGATGTAAATCCTAAAACTACATGACACTGCAGCCAAAATACTTCTTAGTAAAAGCTAAGGATTTAGAGCTCCCATTTAGAGCTCTGCTCCAATCATTTCTGGTCACGCCCCTACTGTTTAAAGCTTCTCCAGTTTGCAGTGACGCCCTACTGCTTCAATAAGACACTGAGTGCTGGAACAGATGGAGTTATTTCATGTCAAACCTTGTTTTTCTGTTTGTTAAATGATTCAGGTTCCTACAGAAAGTCCATACAGCTGAAGATCACATAAAGAGGTATGTACAGAAGAAAATATACGCTTACTTCAGTGCTTAAAGGGGAAAATTTTTAAAATATTTTGCAAAACTGGTGTGTAATGTTCTGTTCTAGAGAAATTTACCAAGTCAGAATTGTTCACAGTGGTGGTGATAGGAACCAGACGTCCACCTCTAAAAGCTCCCTAGCAGAATTATGTCATGTTATGTTACAGTTATGCCGGATGATTGAGACATTGTTTTATGATAGTTTTGAGAAGATCGTGGTTGAATATTAAATCTTTAAATGTAAAGGTTCTAGGAAAAACATTGTGTGGAGGTTCGACTTTAAAAAGATTTCCATTGTTTAAAATGTTAAATTTATGGAAAAAGTTCTCCAAAGAACCATTCATTACATTTTTTTAGGGATGCAAAAGTGTTTCTGTCAGTTGTGATCATGTCACCGACTTCACCCAAGCAATTTTGTGCTACGTCTGGCGAAATCTGTTATTTTTTCTTTTGCAGTGTCTGTGTGAACAGCTTCTGAGAGCTTTCTGGGGGTTTTTCCAGCTTTGACTTGGCCTGATGGTGGTGAAGTGAACTTCTGAGCCTGGGCTATGGAGTGCATTCCGAGTTGTTGGACAGGAATAAAGCTTTTGCCTGTCTGTGTGCTCCTGCTGCTGATAAATAAAGGTGAGCAGCAGAAGAACCTCATAATTTAAAGCATAAATAATTAATCTGCATTCAATAATAAATGATTAATATCACTGCAGCTGCCATATGCTCTGTACCCAACCCCACCCATCCACGAAACAGCCTGCTTATACTTTATTAGATTGTTGTTTTCAGTTAAAGTGTGTGTATGTGTTTATTGGTTTATCGTGCTATTTTGTGCCAGACTTGGGGTTTGTGTTGAGTAACAGTTGGGAGAAAAAGTAGGGCTAGGTAAGCTACGCTAGCACAGGCATGTTCTGTAGCTGTAAGCAAGTTTTGTCGTAAGTTTAGTTTTCGTCGTAATCCTCCATACAGAAAGCACCCTGGTCACCTAACTGGGGAATCGAACCCAGGCCCTTCTTGCTGTGAGATGACAGCAGGACTAATACTAAATGCCAGATTGTGCCTCACTTTGTTTTAATGTATGTGTGTTTTGATGTGTCTCTCTTTCAGTGTCTCTGCTGGAGACTGAAGCTGTTGTAGGACAGAACATCACCTTACCATGTTCAAACACTGATGAGGCACTGCAGAGCAGAGTCACTGTGTTCTGGAGATTCGGAGACAGCAGGACTGTGTACGACATCATCGACAGCAGGGCATCGTTTGATGAACAGGATGCTTCATTCATAGGCAGAGTTGAAAGTTTTCCAGCCGAGTGGACGAAAGGAAACTTCTCCATCTCACTCAGCAATGTGCAGAAGGCCGATGGAGGACTGTACACCTGCTTCATTCCTGATATCAACAAACAAATGAGAGTACAGCTGATTGTTAAAGGTTTGTAGACAGTTTTCTTACATGCTGTTTGATTTGATTTAAAATTGAAATAAAACCACCGAAGGGCCGATATTGTATAAAGCTGGACTGGACTGTGTATAAACACGAATGCTTTTGGCTACAGCCTTAGATCAGAACACAGACATTGTTCAGGTACAGTTGACTGTTAAAGGTGTGTAGAGACCGCTTTCTTTAATCCTGAATTGTGTTTCTATAACTTGGCTTCTCTCCACCAGCTCATGGAAATTCGCCATTGGGTTTGTCCTGAAAGCTAATACTGTGATAGGTTTTAAAATGTCCACATGGACATTCTGTGTTTAATTTGACAGTAGCCACTTTCATGTTCAACCTGATAATCCATCAATAACCAGACAAATAGCCCAATTAGAATAGGATACATCCATGTACACAGAATAGAACAGACGAGTCTGACTGAGGCCATTCCTAACACAATTTCTATCCAATTGAACATTGTAAATAATCTGTTTATTACATGCTTGGTCTGAAGTTTAAGTACATTCTGCATAACAGAAGTTTATAAAATTAGTCATGGCGGGAGCCAGAAACTCAAAAAAGAGAGAAAGTTTATGCTTTAAACATAAAAAATGGTAGCAGTATGGATGGCTGTAAAGTTCACAATAACAAGCTGCTCAAGACACGATATGAGAAGATAAAAGATGCTCTCGAGTGGCGTAACCATCTAAGCGTTGGCCCTCTTATCAGGAGATTGCAAGTTCGATCCCTGGTGATGCTACAGCCATCCATAGCCCAGAGTCCAAGACAGCACAACTGGCCTCGCTCTCTCTGGGTGGATAGGATGGGCCCCCTTTCTCCCCCATCACTCAACGCGATGCTAGTCAGCGCAGGCATCTGTTAGCTGACGTAACAGATCTGGCGGTTGGCCCTTTCCTCTGAGCGCGTTCGCCGGTCCCGTGACGTCGCGTGAGCAGCAGCAGTTCGAAAAGAAGCGGTGGCTGGTTTCACAGCTCTTGGAGGAAGCCTGCGCTAGCATTCATCCTCCTTGCATTGGTAATATTGTGTGATTGGGGGAGTTCCAACTAGTGGGTGGAATTGGAGACGACTAAATTGGGGAGAAAAATCAGGTAAACCCCCCCCACCCACACACCACCACCAAAAAAGAAAATAAAAGACTTACTATAGAACAATAGAAGCTATGGAACTATAGTAACTGGACTCATGTGATGCTTGTTGTCATGGTAACGGCTACACTAAGTGATACTCAATGCATGCTTGAGTAACCATGAATCATATCATGTAATCATATAATCAACATTTTTGTCAACATAAGAGTGTGTAATGTACCATTTACACATTTCAATAAGTAACGTACCTTCCACAGTCCTTTAATAAAAAGTGAGCTGCGATAGCAGCCTGTTTTAAAGCTGTCGTAGCTGTCAGCACATTTACATACCACCACCTATTCCCATTGAAGTGGTATGCAGGGATGGGGTTAAGCTAAGGAGAACGCTACTTTTTATTTTTAACTACACGTTTTTGTTGCTAGTAGCTATAGCCGCTACAGTCTTATTAAATGCAGCTAAAATCTTTAGCGCCTACACATGTTTGTGTAGCTATAGTGATGAATTTCTGCTACAATTTTCCTACAGGCTTCAGGGAATCCACGCAAAATCCGAGCCATAGAACGTGGCTGTTAACTGGGCTGGTGCCTGATGTGCAATCCTGACTGAGCCGCTGACTGCTTGGGCAAACGGTCACACGCTGATAACCCCTTACTAGTAGGCTTAGCTCAGGGGTCGCAACTGAAATGTTAAGAAGAGCCGTTTTGTCCTTTCAACAAAAATCAATCCACATTGGAAGCCACATTTTATGTCTGTTTTCCCATCTTGACTGTAAATATGTCTGTGTGTGCTGAAGTGACATTTCAGGCTAAAACATAATATAAATAAAAACGCAGACTTACTTTGCCCTGCTTTAAGCTGTAGGTCAGCCGCCACTTCTTTCGCATCTCAGGAAACTTTTCCACAGGTTTCTTGTAAAATGTCTCTCAACATTCAACTTTTTACGAGACTAAAGTCACTTCTCATTCACCAGCTTCTTGTTCAAATTGTTCCGTTCCACCTTAAATGGTGCCTGAGGTGCCAGACTGTACTGCTGCACCATTTAAGGCGGAACGGAAAAATTCTAATGAGAAGCTGGAGCATGAGAAGTGACTTCATCTTGGTGACTTGTTGCAGATGAAACATATCAGGAAACCAGCTAAATGCTTGTAAATGCAAATAGTCCATTCATCTCCAAATGATCGATGTTCATCTTAAATCTTTCGCTTTGCCTTTTGATTATCTGAATTGCATTGTGACCAGCAGTCTTCTGCGACTACTTTTCAAAAACTAGCTAAAAAGTAGCGACTACTTTTTCTGAAAAAGTAGTTTAATTGTACCTATGTACACATTTTGGGAAAGTAGCTACAAAGTAGCTAACTACTAATTTTTCAGTTGCTGTCCCAACCCTGGATGTATGGAGTGTTGTTCTTGCAGACAGAGCATAGCAGAGTTGTTGGAGTAGAAGACGAGGGAAAACTATTTAATGTTGTGCTGCTCATGTCTGTCAGGAGGCAACTCTACCATTGCAGCCTTGCAATGGATCCTGTTACATGCCAGGGGGTTCACCCTGAATGAGAATCAAACTCGCATTGCTTATGTTTGTACTCAGTGTCTTAAGTAGGGTGCCCACAGCTGCTACCGCTCAGCCCTAGTTAGTCAGTCTTGGTTCTTCTCCACCCTCTTCTAACAGCCAGAAATGGCAAAGCAGTGGCTCAAATTTTTCATAAGATTTTCGTGAGAAACTTATCAGTTGGTTCATATTTTGCCCAAACTGCATTTTGGGAAAGCTTTAATTATATGCTTTTGTTTGTGTTCTGCAGATTTTCCTGTTTTGAGACATGTACAAACCCCAGTAAACCAGGATGTTAAAAGCAGACCACCGGACCTTCTTCTTTTTTCAGCAACTCTGTTGGGATTTGCCTACCAATCCACTACTTGACTTTAATTATATATAAATCACTGAAGGGCTTCATGCTTCAGGTATTTAAAACCAAAAGTCCTCTCTAATCACTAGGGACTGGTCAGTCAGTAGTGGCCAATATCAGAGCCAAACAAGGTGAAGCAGCCAGATGATATCACGGTGGCGTGGTGGGTAGCACTGTCGCCTCACAGCAAGGAAGGCCTGGGTTCGATTCCCCGGCCGGGCGACCGGGGTCCTCTCTGTGTGGAGTTTGCATATTCTCCCCGTGTCTGCATGGGTTTCCTCTGGGTTCTCTGGTTTCCTCCCAAAGACATGCAGTCAGGCCGATTGTGTAAAAATGATCAAATTGTAAGTCGCTCTGGATAAGAGTGTCAGCCAAATGCCGTAAATGTAATATCAGATATGCTCCAAATATAAGTCCAGTTTAACCCTGCATTTTATCTACAGTATTCTTCTGTCTTCGCTATGCACTTTAATTAGTTGTAACTATTTCTGCAAATGCCTTTTTAAGATGCTAGATCTCAAGACATAATGATCTTTATTAATTAATACTTGTACTTTTTTTTTTTGTTTAAGCAAAATTATTACCATACATCTGTAAATCACAGTTAAAGCCAAAGTGGATAGTTCTTGTTTTGTTTATTTACAACCCTTTTCACATTTTCTTCCATGCATATTGTGTAAAGTCCTCAGCTTGAATATATTCCAAGTAGAAGCAGAGCCGTTCTTCCAGAGCTAAGGTTGATATCCCCCACACAGAGAAACGTGAAGAGCTGTTGTGTGTTTCAAGGGGTGGCAAGAGGTCACAAATTCCTAAAATATGTCTTAAGGTGGTTGTGACTTGAAGAGGTTAATAAATGCTGTTTGATTCTTTTACACAAATAGGTGAAGGTAGTGTTAGGAGCCAACCCCAAGGATTCTTATTGGTATAGCATTGGGTGCTTGCCTGGGTGGGGACTCGAACCCCTGTCTACAACAGGGCGGGCAGAGGGACTACCCACCCAACCTGCCATGTTGATGTTTTGCTTTTTTTAGCTTAAGCGATTAAGATGTTTAGCCATTACTGTGACTTTAAGCAGATGACAGTTTAATCTGAAGTTTCACTTCTTCTTCTTATTTTGGTAACAGCAGTTGTTAGGTTACATTTCAACTAAACTGAAAACTGTATCTTCATCATAACCCAAGACTGCTGAACGTGTGTACTTTGAAATCACCTTCATAAAAGGACACTGGTATTTATCCTTCTGGTATGTACAGTCATAACGTGGTGAACCTCTAATTGAGATCTTTTAGAACTTCTTTAGAACACCAAAGAGAGGACTGGTTGCAAAAGAGATGTGGCTCTCATCACACCCAATGCTTACCCAGACCACAAGCTTAACATGCCTCCACATGTTACCTGGCTGTAGGTGTCATTCCAAACAAGCTGGAGCTGATTTTTCTCTTTAAATCAACTGGCAAAAATCAGACCATGTGTGCTCATACTCTGTTAAAATGAAAAAAAAAAAACCTGCAGCCACACGTCTTTTGTGGATAAGAGTGAACACCCCTGGACCATTGCATATGACCCAAAATTTGACAAGATGGTGATGCATGACATTGAAAGAGTCCCACAAGCTTCCACTTGATGTTTGAGCTCCTGCCTGCAAGACAGGTGCAAGGGTCAAAGTCCTCCAAGAAGCATCAGTAGGGGACAACATGGACGAACGTCCTAGCCTATGTCCTATGTCCAAGATGAACCAGCTGACAAATGTTGTGCGTAAGAACATGTAGAAGCTGGTGTGACAGAGCACCAAGGAACAGAGGACGGATGTCAGACTTTAATAGAAAGACGGTGGGATTGAATCGTTCAAAGGAGAACATTAAAGTCCATTAATCTTGGCCCCAAGTAGGGACAGTAGACTTGGTTTCCATGTGGACATTTTAAAACCAATCACAGTATTAGCTTTCAGGTCAAACCCAATGGCGAATTTCCCTTAGCTGATAGAGAGAAGCCGAGTTGTAAAGGTATAACGTCAGTGGCAGGTACTGTTGGGGCAGTCATCGAGGAACTTGACTGCTTTCCACAAGCCCAGTGGACTGAATTATTTTATGGTTATGCCATTTGGATTACATGGAGCTACAGAGATGTTCCAGAGGCTGATGCATGACATGGCAAGGTTTTGCCAGTGGTGGAACAATATGCTTATAGGTCAATATGGTAGAGGCCAGCAGACTGTGGATATATGCCAAACTTCACTGTGGATGTAGACCAGAAACAACAACACTGTGGTCAAAAGTACCTACCCATTTTGGAAATAACCCAAGAAACAAACCCAACAGAGTCAGCCTAGAATTTCAGTTGAAAAACAACCTAGAAGTTTTCTTAGTCAAATGACATTCAAATGAACTGAAGGGAGGGGCGGGGTGGCACGATAGCGTGGTGGGTAGCGCTGTCGCCTCACAGCAAGGAGGGCTTAGGTTTTTACCCACTTTTGCGTGCTTGTTAGCTTGCTAAGTTTAAGTTTAAAATTTTTAATTTTTAAGTTTAAGTTAACATGAGGCAAAGAAAAGGGGACAGGCTAACACTAATGTTGATGAGCCAAGCATGTTAGGAATTCCATAGATAGCGAGAATGTGAAGGAGTGAAAGCTAGAAATAATGTTATTGAGAGGTTTTAAGATATTTTTTGTTTACATGTATTTTCATCAGTTCTGCAGCTTGTTATTTACAGTAAGCTGATTCTACTCCATACCCCACCCTTCCAGTAAAATTACTGTGTACTGCTACTATATTATACTACAACCATCCTGCATGTTGCATGTTTTAACCACTTGGTGAAGTGACTTCTGATAAGTGTTTGTCATTTAGTTTTTGTTTACATGGACATAGACATGGTTTCAGAGTACTCTTGGGACTTTTCCGTATTACAAATATGACCAATAAGATTGAATACCCAAAAATTTCCACACATTCACGGTGGAGGGATGCATGCAGGGTGTCGTAAGGCAAAACAGCCCCTGAAGAAAACTAGTGTTTTCCAGATTTACCACTAATTTATCATCATCACTACATAAAAACCCAATTTGCATTGTGATTGACGGGTCAAGCAAGGGTCAAACGGTGTGTAACATATTCACTAGTCAGCGCGTTACTTTTGTTTTTGTTTCACACTTTTCCATGGAATTTCCACAGAGCTGTTGTGTACATGAGAACTAAACGCAGTAAACAACTTCTCACTATAAGCTCGGTGAGGTTTCCATTCCGTGTGAGTGTTTTGTAGTATCTTGATTGTTAATAGTGGAGTAGTTGTACTGATTCAGTGAATTAAAACAGACCCAGACATTCTGCATCCTCCATCCTCTTCTTGTAACTGGCTTTTCTCTCGACTTTCCTTCTCAGTTTCCTCTGCACAGCTCTCAGTTGCTCCTTTTTTTGTTTTTTATATTCTACTTTTACTTACTTACTTTCTGTAGAGTGATACCTGAGCCTCACCACAAGCATTTCAATGCATAAATGTCCTGACATGTTGGTCAAATGAAACTCCTTGTCACTTGATCTAAAGGCCCTCTTTTTCTCCTTCAGGTGAGCCTTTATATCAGGGTTAATCCATGGCTTCAAAACTTTAAAGTGGTTTAGTGGTCACATTTTTAGCGTTTTCTAAGGGCCAATTTAATAGAAAACTGAATTTTCCTCACTTTGCTTTTGATAAAAGTAAACATGTAAACATTGCTTTAAAACATACCAATCAGTCCAGATCAGTCCATACAGTCCATATATGTAAATATCAGTCCATACAGTTCATATATGTAAACAGCCTGTTTTGAAGTCTTTCTGTGGTGTCACAAAAACAAGCTCGTTTACATATATCCATGTTTTTGGCCTTTGGCAGTTTAGCCCCACCCACTGGCACTAAATTTAGGAGCGTTTGAGCTCTGACTGTTTTCAATTGAGAACAGCCAATCAGAACAGAGCTAATTTACATGCATCAATCTCAAAGACACAGTAACAAAAACTGCCTGTTTAATTGTAAGTGACGTAGAGAGGCTGTAAAATGCTTGTGACTGTTTTCACTATATAAACCACAAAAATATCAGAAGTGGGAAAATGTAGGATATGGGCCCTTTAACACTGCATCAAGCTGCTAGGCCAGGGGTCAGCAATGTAAATGTTAAGAAGGGCCATTTTGTTCTTTCAACAAAAATCAAACCACCTTGGGAGCCACATTTTATGTCCATTTTACTGTCTTGGCTGTAAATATATATAATATATGATGGCTGCAGTAATATAATATAAACAAAAATGCAGACTTACTTTGCTCTGCTTTAAGCTTCAGCTCAGCTATAGCTTCATTTTCTCACATCTCCAGCAGGAAACTTTTCCAAAAGTGGAACAGTTTCTTCTAAACTGGCTTTTAACATTTGACTTTTTATGAGGCTGAAACCAGTTTCTCATTTGCCAGCTTCTTATTTGAATTGTCCCCGTCCACATTAAATTTACCACTTTGGGGGGAAAAATGAACCATAAAATGTGGCATGTGCAAAAGTTCCAGCACATTTTATGTTTAGATTTTTATGTTAAACTCAGTAGATAAATAGAAACTGCGCACAAAAAACTTTCCATATTTAAGTGTGTTAGACTCTATAACAACACCATGTCATGTGACTGGAGCTGTTCAAACTTTTGCGCATGACTGCTGTAATCAACTCCCTCTGTATAGTTGTCTAGTTGTCTGAAGCACACACACACACACACACACACACACACACACACACACACACACTCTTTATCTGCTTCAATTGTCTCACATGTTACTGAGCTGATGTTTCTCTCTTGTTCCTCTGCTTTGACTTCATTTGCAGGAACGTCGTTCATCAGTTCTTCTGTTTCAGCTGGTAGAAAAAAATCAGAGAAATCAGCAACAAAGCTCATCTCCAATAATCTCACTCAGAACAAAGACTTTAGAACTAATATCGAAATGATTGAAGTTGTTGAAATGTTTATTTTCACTCCGTGAACTCATCACATACAACAAATATAACTGACAAAATATGATGTTCTGGAACTTCCAAACTTGCTCACGTTATACTTTTGCCCTTTCATTTTCTAATTCTACATATCATAAAGCTACACATATCAAAGTTGGCTGTTTTCACATCTAAGGAACGCCTGTCAATGACCAAAAGAAGCTTACCTGATCACTTGCTGAGGAACAAGTAGATAGAACAGGTTCTGACGGGATGGCGGCTGACTCTCTTTGATGTTACTCTTGGAAACTGTGTGCCATTATTTTTTTCCACATCAAATGGATGCTCTCTCTCGTCCACTAAGCGAGGAACAGGAAGCTAATATTCTCATTTAACTCCAATATATCATTCAGCCTTTCCCACTTTAGCTAGAACGTGATATTACTCAGGAGACAAACTTTTTGATTGTCTTATTCACCACAGGACTGATCTCAATGCAACCACGTGACATCACAGTGTGACAATGGGGGCCTAGTCATGGAGGAACTTTGCCTATTTGCCATATTCTTTATAATAAACATTTCTTTCTTGTTTATATATAATAATTTAATAGCACTGTCATATGCATAATAGTACTTTAATAGTACTGGATATGTACACTGTGTTAACAGCCTGGGTTCCCTTTAATACATTTTCCTACTCGTTACTTCTCTGTGAGAAAGCAAACAGTAGGTTTAAAGATTGAGATTTAAGTTTTATTACAGCCAATCAAAAGTACTGCAACATGCAGAATTTAACTGCTCTTGTTCTTTCAGCTCTAGAAAACTGGAGACTCTGATGTACAGAAACTACGTTTTTAAGAAAAACAGCTGATTTCAGCCCTGCAGTGCAGGAAAGGCACTAGATTCACACAATTACTAGCTGATTAAAACATGTAAGGGCTCCCCAGTAAAACATCTCAGCATGTTGTTCTGTTTGTCTGATCTGCTGCAGAAAGTGCTCAGAACTACAGGTCTGCAGGAACACCTCTCAACCAGCACCAGCACCAGCACCATGCCCTCCCCGTCCCCTTCCCCTTCCCCTCTCCCCTGCTCGCTCGCTCTCTCTCTCCCTCCTCTGGGCGAAACCCGGGCAGCGAGGCTGTAACAGCGCTGCGCTCCGAACAGAGTTCGGCTCTTTCCGCCTGTCACTACTTACGGCGGAAATACCCGAAGTCATACACGATTTAATGATTGGTTGGACTCTGCAGAATCTGCCTAGCAACCAATACGCACTTTGACTTTGGTCGCATTCGGGCCAATACTTTTAAAGAAATAAGACAGAAACTTCATCTGTGAAGTTTTATGAAATGTAACTACATAAAAACAGACATGAACTGATTATATGAATGAAGCGACCGCGGGGAAAAGCCCACTAATCACACAGATTTGAAGTCCAAACCCAGCTTAGATGGTCTTGCCAACCGATTTAATGGGGAAAAGCTCATATGATGACGCCTCATATGAATTGGTGACAAATGTCAACAAAGTGTTTTTATTACACAGACAGGAAAATTTGCCCGTGTAGGCGAAACAGAAGCGTAGGGAATACGTGATGTTACCTTACAGCAGTGCGTCTAAAAATATGTTTAGCGTCTAAAACGCTGTTTAATAGTCGCCAAACTCGCCGGTGTAACTGAGCGGTCAGCGAAGGCTCCGAGGCTCCGAGGCTGAGGTGTCAGCGCTGCTCCTCCGCCCCGCCCTGCCCGGCTCGGCTCTGCTAGCCTAGCCTAATTAGCAGCGTTCATTCGGGGAAACTAACGCCTAAGAACCCAATTCCATGTCCTTTCCCGAGTCTTAAGGATAAACAAACGTCTTCAAACACAAAAAAACACAAACCAGCATAAACGGCGAATTCCTTACCTTTCTGTCCGTTTGGACGAAGCAGAGAAAATCACCAAGGGTCACACAGCCGTGCAGGAGGAAGCGAGGCAGGACGGGAAATGTAGTTTTCGGCGAATTCCTGTCGTAGTGTTCACGGACCAAGAGAGCAGCTTCAAAAAACTACACCGCCATTTTAAAACCTCAGAATGTGGCTTTCTCGCGCAGCTGCGTTAGCTGATTTCACTCTTCACAAACACGTTATAAAAATGCAAAAATGCATGAATATACTCTGAAAAACTGTAGAACTATGACTGTAACTCACATTTTACGAATTATTAGCTTTACTGCTGCACAAAAATGTTAAACCATAAAACACGATTAAGTTAACAATTCTGTTAGACTTAATTACTCTATATAGATTTTATGATGTAATATACATTAGGAATGTACTGTAAATGTTTATTAGACCAAAAAATATTGCCTTCACAGCTGAATATGTTCGTTTTAAGTGCTAGGTCTGTTTACCTACTAGTGCGCATGCGCAGTGTTCCCCTCAGGACGGATTTGCATAAATTAGACTTGCATAGTGTGTTAAGCGAGCGGGCGTGGCCCCATCCCTTGCAAAACCAGCTCCAGACTACAGAGGCCGCTGTGGAGCTCAGCTTCACATACACACTTCGGTTCCAAACCTTCCTCCTGGGCTTAAGCTAAATCAAGCGGGAGGCACCTAGTCACACCCTCGGCTACACGCTCATCACCTCCTCAGAGGCTGGACAATCAGAATAGCCCCCGATTAGTAGAACTGTTTCAGCACTGCCCTGAGATTACTGACTTTCTGGATCCTTCTGAAGGCCTGGTCTGAACCGTTCTGCCAGGCTCAGAGGCTCATGTTTCCACCTTTCTCCTTTGACCGTTCCTGTAGCTGTTTCTATAACAGATCAAGAGAATCTTCATCAGAGTGGCCTTCGCTGTCGCTGGAAGGAGTCGGCTCCTCCTCAAACTGGCTTGAGGAAAGCAAAACCCTGAATAATAAAAGAGGCTCCAACAGAGTCTGCTGTTAGTCTTTTATTGGCTTTAAGCTTTAAAAGTGTTGTTCTGTTGATTTCTCTCCGGTGGGATGGCTGTTTGAGAGATGGATTTGTTTGATTGTAGTGCAGAGTTGAAGTTCTAGTCAGAGTCAGTCTGTCAGTCTGTGTATCTGTAGGTCAAAGAGCACTAGATCTTTAAACAAATCAAATCAAATTGATTTGTGTAGCGCTTTTTACAACGGATGTTGTCGTAAAGCAGCTTCACAGAATTCCAGAAAAGAAAGAGTTTTAACAAGAAGTGTAAAAACCCCCAGGTGAGCAAGCCAAGGCAGACAGTGGCAAGGAAAAACTCCCTCAGAGCTGAGGAAGAAACCTTGGGAGGAACCAGGCTCACCAGGGGGGGACCCATCCTCCTCTGGTCAAGCTACCTACAAATGATTATACTAATAATATTAATAGCAGATTTAATGACCCGTGCTTCATCTCCTGTGGGCACCACCTCAAGCATCTCATCTCCTGCTTTACCATGAATAAGCAGCAGCTGTTTGTGATGATTGGTTTGGTTGTAGTGTAGAGGTGGAGTTCTAGTCTGAGTCAGTCTGTCAGTCTGTGTCTCTGTAGGTCAGTGAGCACTAGATCTTTAATGACCTGTGCTTCACCTTCTGTGGGTTTTTCACTGGTCAATGTGAGGCATCCGGTCTTCTCCCACTCCTCCACTGCCTGTTTCCATTTGACCATTTCTTTTTCTGGCCTCTGTCTCTGGTCTCTCTCTCTTCAGGTTCTGCAGAGCGGTCTTCGTGCTGCTGCCAGTTGGGTTCTCTCACAGTCCGTTGATTCCTCTCAGTGCGTGCAGGGGTACACTGAGCGGGATTTCCTCTCTTTCCTCTCTCGCTCACACGTCCTCCGTTGTTTGAAGGAGTTCGTGGAGCGTCCCTCCTCTGGCAACAGGACTCGCTCTGCCAGCCCTGGGCAGCTCCTCTCCCATACTCGCCCTTTCGACATCCTCTGTCTCTCGGCTTGTTTGGTGGTGTGGGATGGGTCTTCTGCCTGATGTCAGCTGTTCTGACTCTGAGACACTCTCTACTGTCTGTCTGTGGAGCACTGACAGGAGGGGCTTGGAGGGTCTTCAGAGCATATTTAAATGTCCAATGACGCACCTCCCCCCTATCCTCCTTCCTCTGTGTCCTCCTCTGCTGCTGAGGATCAGTGTTAGGTGCTCGTACACAGCTTCTTGGGTTCTCAGTCTGTGTTCTGTACTCCCTCTGTGGAGCACTCTTTTCCTCGGGAGGGGCTTGTAGGGTCTTCAGAGCATGTTTAACTGTCCAGTGGCATGACTCTCTCCTACCCTCCTTTCTCTGCGCCCTCCTCTGCTGCTGAGGATCAGTGTTAGGTGCTCGTACACAGCTTCTTGGGTTCTCAGGCTGTGTTCTGTACTCCCTCTGTGGAGCACTCTTTTCCTCGGGAGGGGCTTGTAGGGTCTTCAGAGCATGTTTAACTGTCCAGTGGCATGACTCTCTCCTACCCTCCTTTCTCTGCGCCCTCCTCTGCTCCTGAGGATCCGTTTCCGGTGCTCTTTCACAGGGTCCTGAGTTCTCTGACAGAGTTCTTTTCTCTCCAAATGCTTGCTGGTGTCGCGACTGATCGACACCTCCCACTTGGATGCCTCTGTCTCCTGATATTCGCGTAGAGAGGTCTTCTTTGTCTGCTTCAGTTGTCTCACATGTCTCTGAGCTGATGTTTCTCTCTTGTTCCTCTGCTTTGACTTCATTTGCAGGAACGTCGTTCATCAGTTCTTCTGTTTCAGCTGGTAGAAAAAAATCAGAGAAATCAGCAACAAAGCTCACCTCCAAAAATCTCGCTCAGAACAAAGACTTTAGAGCTAATATCGAAATGATTGAAGTTGTTGAAATGTTTATTTAATTACAAATACAGATGCCCAGAATCAGATCAGTGTCATCTCTACATTGTACTCACCAGACTGGTCGACGCTTCCTTCAGTCTCCTCAATGAAGTCTGCCCAACTTTTAATGGGCTCGTAATCAGACAACCAGTCAGTTTCAGCATCTGGCTCCTCTTCCACATCTGTTCATACAGTAGACAGAATCATTCGTTAAAATCCTGGTGTAAATTTGATATTTTTAACAGTTCAACTCTTATTTTAGTGGTCATTCGCACTACTCACCCAGAAGGTGGAGATACATAGGAATAGATACTGTGAGTCCAGCTGTGTCATTTACATGATGTAAATTATATAATTAATATAATTATAGTCATTCATTGTCTTTACTCACTCAGAGCGGCGCTGTGTGCCTCAACCTCCTGCAGTAAGGCTTCCATCAGTTGTTCGATGGCTTCTGCTTCACTGCTCGTCGTCTGATTCTCTGCAAAGTTTTCAATAACACGATTTAATCATTGACATTTTTAAAGAGCTGCTTTGTGAAATATATTGTTGGTAGTTGATCAACTTTTTTACTGATATTGATAATTGAACGGTCATGTGGATGTTTGGTGGTCAGTGCTGGACTAATTCATCTTAGCATTGTTTTTTTATTTTGGCAGGTATTAATTTCCATTTCTTACCCAGAGGTTGGTTGTTGTCCGCCTCCTCATCCAGGTCAGTGGACATGAGCGCTTTAATGGCCTCGGCCTCGGCTTCAGCCTCGATCTGATCCAGCAAATTTCCTGCTGGATCATTGCTGGCTCCAGGAATGGCCTTTGTGGAGTGGAAGTCCTCAAGTAGAGGAGGTTCCATCTTCTCCACTGACCCAGCAGAGATTCTCTCCAAGCTACCACACACAGTACCTGCTGGGAGGTGTGGACCATCGCTGCCCTCCTCTCCCGCTGCCGGCTGTGGGGCTACTTGGAGTTCTTCGGCTCTTCCTACGTCCACTGCCGGTTCTTTTTCCTGCTGTCTCTTCCGTTTTCTTGCTCTCCACTTTTTCTTCTTCTTGATTTGAACTCCATCTCTACGCAGTTGCTCTTCATTTGCGTTAGTTTCTCCGTCGGAATCGGACTGTCGCCCTCTACAACACCAGAACAGGAGGCAGCTCATTGTGCTGCTGTCTCCTCCGGTGTCTCAACGAAGAATGATGAGAAATGTCGGTGCGCATGGAATTTATCTGCGTCAGAGCCATTATGACATCACAGGGCTTTGATCTTGGTCACCTATTATGACATCACAGCGTTGTAATCTTGGTTTATCAGGTGAGAATCTCACCTATTATGACATCACTGACCCAGAAAGACAGCGTTATACACTGTGGCTGCTGCAGGTCAATGGATGTGAATGTAGTGAATGCTGTGTTTGTGTTGTGACGCCTGATTCCCATCACCCCCACTGTAAAGAAATCTGAGACAGTAAATTTCTCTACAATGAGCCGTTTCATTTCAAACCTCTCTGAATGATGTTGTTTACATCTCCGTGACGGAATCCAGCAGACGTTTTGAGAAACTGATGGAGTTCCCCTTTAAATTCTTCAGACATCTGGTTCCTATCACCACCACTGGGAACAATTCAGATTGAATATGTTTCTCTAAAATTGAGCATTTCACATCTAATCACTCTGATGGACTTTTTACCAACAATTTTGCCATTTAATTGTGTAGGAAAGAGAAATGAGTGGAATTCCCCTTTAAGTATATCAGACTTCAGCTCCTGCGCCGATACACGCTGGACGTGCATGTAGAAATACTTCCCATGTTAGACCGTGTGCTTAGTCTTAAGCCTAGTCTTAGTCTTGAGTTATGAAACTGACACATGCGTTAATTTCCTCATGACGTGGCTGCTGTAACTGCTTTACTTGTTTACCAATAAAGGTGATTGATCAGTTCCATAATATTTATATAATTGCATTTTAAATTAATTTAATGCAATTATATAAAAGATATAAAAGTGTGTAGCAAAAGTTGGACAGCACTCCATAAATGTCCACTTACACAGTGGACCTATAAGGTAAGTGGCGCTCATAAAGTCTACAGTGAGTGTTTCTAGTAAAGTGGACGGTAGCTTTTGTTCATGGAGGATGAAGTCTAAGTGTGTTGTCACTCCATAAGCTCGTCCTTTCTCAGAAGGAAGTGTTTTGGAACCTGAAGCTCTTCTGTGACGGCTGGTGGGCAGC
The DNA here is from genome assembly GCF_015220715.1 of Pygocentrus nattereri. NCBI lineage: Eukaryota > Metazoa > Chordata > Actinopteri > Characiformes > Serrasalmidae > Pygocentrus > Pygocentrus nattereri. The sequence continues at coordinate 7,480,345 of NC_051235.1, forward strand.
AATAAAACCCGAGCTGATAGAGGGCTCCCCCTTGTTTGTGTGTGTGCTACGCAAAGTGCTTCCTACTGTACTGCATGGTAAACTGCATACTCACAGTGGTGGTGATAGGAACCAGACGTCTAAAGAGTTTAATGCCTCTAAAAGCTCCCTCACAATAAAGTTATGACATGAAATGGTTATGAATATATTACCTGATGCCTGAGAGAGCGTTTAACAGTAGTTCTGTAATACAGCTTTGACTAACACACACACAAACACACACACACAAAGAATTATGCATTTATTACAGTAAATATGTATTTATTTTAACAAGTATTAGGATTAGATTACACAATAAAAAACTAAGACAAATGAAAAAGCACTGCCATCACTTCAAACTGGGTGAAGAACACTATCTAGTGGCTGCTTCAAAAACTGCTGGTTTAAGGAGTTCAGCGGGTTTTCTCAGCAGGTTATCAAATTTGCCAGTACTAGATCTACCTTCAAGTTATACAGCACTGCAGCAACATATGCAATACATCTCATAAAAGTGTCCTGAAAACTCGTAATGAATTATGAAACAAGTCTATTTCGGTAAATAGGAGCTGAGACGTTGATTCTCTAGAGCTGATGTAAAACAAAGTGTTGTTGATATTAATGTGCTGTTCTTAAAGGGGAATTCCACTCATTTTTGCCAAATATCTGCATAATTTTCTGTGTGAGATGTAAACAGAGTGATTCATAGTGGTTTGGTGTGAAATGGTTCAGATGTCTTTACAGTGATAGGAACCAGGGGTCGCCATGACTACAACACATATATACATTTTATTTACTATCCAAAACCACCAGTGAACCTACATGGACCAGATATTGTTCAGGAGTGGTCAGAGATGACCCACTGATCCACCGATTATTGTAAGGTTAGGGGATGGCTAAACACCAATAGTTCAATAGATGGGCCCTTGATAATAAACCCATCCAGTCTGTGTAGTCCAAGATATAGGTGGTAAGTCATAATTATCTGAACAGTGAGCAATGACATCCACTAGATGTTTCATTTTAGGGCACTGCAGGCAGAAGTCAAGGTCACCCACTTGTTTGTTCTGGCCACATGGACACGAATTGAAGTGGGCCTGGACAGGCATATATCATAATACCAAAAACATGACCACACATGAAGTCACAAAGCCAAGTTTGCCACAAAAGGCAAACTTGGAGAAGCATAAAGGTTTAACTGGTAATGAAACTGAACAAAGTTAGTGTTCATTAGTGTCTTGCAGCTTGTAGTGAAGAACCACTTTAGATTTATGACATTTGGCTGACACTCTTATCCAGAGCGACTTACAGTTTGATCATTTGACACAAGTAGGCGAAGGTGGTGTTAGGAATCTTGCCCAAGGACTCTTATTGATGTAGTGTAGGGTGTTTACACAGGTGGGGGATTGAACCCCAGTCTACAGTGTAGAAGGCAGAGGTGTTACCCACTACACTACACCAACCACTTGGTCACCATATTGATTTGTTTTTACATGAGGGATAAACTCAAGTGCTCAGAGTCTAAGAACACATCCAGGTTTTATACTTCTGTTTTGGTATACAAAGCTACACACAGCGGATCAGCCTGTCTACAGAGTCTTGGTCGTCAGAAGGAATGGAAATGTATAATTGCATGGTGTCAGAATAGTTTCCTTATAACATCACCTAGCAGTAACATAAAAAGAGAAAAGCAAAGGCCCTAAAACTGAATCCTGTGGGACTCCATAAGTGATATTAAATAGAAGATTTAGATTCAGACACTCTCGGATGGAAAACACAGATGAGGCTTTACTGTGAGATTCAGAATCCAGAGTCGTGGTCACAAAACAGACAGGGGTCAAATCCAACAGGCATAGCAAGTAGAAACAGATATATACTATATACAGATATATACTATATACTACAAAGCGAAGCAAAAGAGAGAGGCAAAAAGGCATAGAAGAAAAAACAGGCAAAATGTCAAATACAGGAATCAGTTGATAAGTGCAAACAATCCAAGAGGCAAAGCAAAAGGCAGAGTCGTAACTATCTAAGGCTAAATAAACTTATAAACTAAATAGGTCATATGACCAACAACACAGGTGACAAACATTAGTTCTCCAGAGACCTAGAGTGCTGATTGGAGCGCGTGGTCATGTCAGTAGTCAGAGTGATCTCCCGGAGGATTTTGGGAGATGGAGTCCGTGTGCGTGTCTGATTGTGAAGGAAAGCCAAAAGTCATGTGACCTCCCAGAGGGGTCTGAGAGGTCGAGTCTAAATCCAACCTGGGAATCCAATCTACTTGTGAAGCGTTTTCTTGTACTATGGCAATGGCAAAAGGCGGACTTGTTGGACTGTTCACAACAGCGCCTGCTAGAAAATTACCAGCTGCTTTCTTTCCTGAACTAGGGGGCTCATGGCCCTGAATGACTCCTAGGTAAAGTGCAAGCATGTAACAGATCAGAAAGCAGTGTGGCAGATATTAATGTCCCGTCAGCTGGGAGAAACCCGCACTGGGCCCAGATTCGGCTGTAATTATGAGCCACGCCCCTGCCATACCTGCCGTCAGTCAGGATGCCTCGATCTTTAATTACAGAACATGCCCTAATGAGGCCCACAAGTTCTGCCATCTGTGCTGAACATAAGAAAGTGAGCGTGATAAGGAAGTGAGTGTGCTTCATTTACCAAATTAGGAAGTTGGCACACAGCATAACCACATAGAAAAACACCATCACAGGGCTTGAGCCATTTACAAATGCTTTGCACCATGCTCTAATGGTGACAACAACAAATCAGCACGATGGGCAGACTCTTCTATGATGTCAGCACAACAGTCGTGAGACTCAGACAGTAAGTCAGAATTAGGGAGAGACAGAATTTGATGCAAGTTAAATTCTGGAGACTGTGGTGACAAGGTTTTAATAGACAAATTGCTAATGCATGTCAAAATGCTCTTGTAACCACCGCGCCTTTGTGCTGTCATGTGGTGCATTGATGTGCCATTAAGCATCGTAAGCACCTGATGTGAAGTGTACAGTGCCACTGGGTGTAAAAGGGTGATTTTTGGCATCCAGTATCATCATGCCAGCCATAGCTACAGCCCTCAAATAAGCAGGCAACCCATGTGCCACTACATCCAATGTTTTGAATAAATATGCAACAGGTCTCATGTGGCCCCCATGCTGTTGAGCCAGCATACCTGCAGTGACCCCATAATATTCATGCGGGTACAGATGAAAAGACTACGTCATCAGGCAGGCCCAAGGCTGGAGGAGTCTGGGATCCATGCACAACAGTAATTGATCAGTCCCAGAAAAGACATCATGCCTTTGTTTGTGGATGGGGGCCTAAAACTCTGAATGAGCTATAGTCTGTCCTTTCACAGTCTGCGGCTTCTCTTTGACAATGTGAAACTGAGATTGGAGCAGCTTTGAAATCACATGCAGCCAAAAGCCAAAAAGCACAGCCAAAAACACAGAGCCAGCCTTGCACATGGCCTCATCCTTTGCTGTCAGTAACAGTCAGTGGCTGGGTTTTTGACAATTGAGCTTGGTCCTTGTATTCTGCTCATAATGATTTAAGGATTCAGAGATCATGTGCACAGCTTACTGACAGCTGAGATGCTTTTGAACATGAAATGCACTTTACGCTGGGCAAATATATTCATTACCACTAATTAAAGAAAATGTCACTCCGTTGTCTACAAGAAAATTTAACCTTTTGCAACTTACATACAGTTCCATAAGTGGCAAATCACCAGAGACAAGAGTTAATGTCTTAGAAAGTATTGTCAAACTAGGTGCACCTTCAAAATTCTGTGGGCAACCCTATGCATTTGTCGGTTTCCAGACAACAGGTTGTCTGATGTGTGTTTTAGGGCCTCTGTCTAAGTCTGAAATGGATTTTGAGATCATCAGAGCACTTTTTTCTACATTCTCTGATCCAATGCACTTCTTTTCCACAATAATGGCACACCCCTTGCCTCTTCCACACATTATTTTGACTGTAATACCTGAGATAGGATCGTTCTATAATCTGGACCTGAGAACTGAGAGTAACAAGTCAACATTTCAACAGTAAATCTGCAAGCATGTGTGGTTGGCGTGGGGATGGAAGACTGGAAACAATCTGTTACTGTGAGTGTTACCACATTGCCAACAATGGAAAAAGGTGCAGCAATATTCTGCTGCTGTGAATTACAGACAGTCACATCCTCTACATCAGAATTAGAATTAGAGTCCGGGTGAGAACTTGCAGTAGAACTAGTGGTGGTTTCACTCTTTGAGTTAATCGACCCTGAAATCAAAATGTTTTCAGGGACCCGAGTCCTGTCATTAGCAGCCTATTGTGCCAAAGAGGAGCCAAAGGGATCAGGTAAATCAGATTCTTTGAAGTTACTACATTAGTACTTGACTTGTTCTTTTTGTTAACCACTGTTGCCCATTTAGGGGTGACATATTTATCCCATTCAATTTTCATTTTATTCCATGTCACCAGACAATGATCCATATATTCATAATCTCATTTGGGATCCCATACACCATCTCTTAGGCATATTGCTGTTCATGCAAGTTTCCTCAAAGTATCCGTCTTTCGGATATGTCCGACCACAATAAGTACATTTACATTTATGGCTTTTGGCCGACGCTCTTATCCAGAGCGACTTACAGTTTGATCATTTTACACAAGTAGGCGAAGGTGGTGTTAGGAATCTTGCCCAAGGACTCTTATTGGTATAGTGTAGAGGGCTTACCCAGGTGGGGGATTGAACCCTGGTCTACAGCGTAGGAGGCAGATGTGTTAACCACTACACACCACCAAGTATGAGATCATTCTGTCCATCTCACCAAATTATCTATCCACGGGATGGTGCACTCATCTAAATTATCCCTGTCCATCTAGTCCCTTACGCTTTCATCATAATTAGGTTTTACATTTTTATCCCATTTTTATTGAGAGAACAAACAGTCTTCACTACTTGGCGGCACCAGTAACGAATAACTCAAATAGACTAGTGTATCCTATCTTTCAAATACTTTGTGAATTCACCCCCCTAAACTATTCAATAGTGTAGCCCACATGGCCTCAGGGGAGGGACACTTCTACAAGATCACCATTAAGGAGAATGATCAAGAAAGCTCAGTACTCATCTCCCAATGGAGATCCCACTTCTGACACCAAATTGTAAGAAATGGTTTCCTTTGTCCGTGTCTGATCCCACCTTGACCTTCTTGAGTGCACAAGAAGCAAAGACACACACAGACGTGCAACAAAGTTCCAAGACACACTCATTTATTTTGGAATGGAAGGGCCTTTTTATAGACTTAGAAGCACACATGGCTGGCAGTTGCTCAGTACAGAGATAAGCAAGATTTCTTGGTGTGCTTGTAGAGCAACTTTGTACAAAAAGATTCTCCTTTTAGAAAAACCCACGGAATTTCCTTTCAAGGCCTAGCCAACACTCAAGGCGGTGTATTAGAATGTTCTGATCAATAGTTTCCCGTTTACTGATCAAATTTCCAATAAGACCAGAATAAAAGATGTCTCTGCATCTAAGCCTGAAGTCATTCACAACACAAAGTAATGCTGTCTTAGTACAATGGTTAGAATAAAAACCATGTCAAAACTTCTCATATAATTTGTTTGATATTAGATTAACACTAATTAAAAAAGGAAATTATCCATAGTGAAGTGTCTGAACATGTCAATCATGTGAATGCCATAAATAACGTATCTAACACACACCAGTTCATTAGTATCCATGTGGAGTATTACAAAAGGGGATGTAATTTAATTAGCTGAGAGAGAATGTGACGCTGCTATAGCACACTTTCTGTTCTGTGATCCTGAAAACCAGTGAGATACATTTATTCTTGTTATTATTGTTGGTTTAGATATTGAAAGGTTGTTTGGTGCTAAGAGAAAGTTTAGTTTTTTGATGGATAATTATAATAAACATTGCTTTTTTATTAATCCTCTCAGGCTTTAGCTGAGCTCAGTAACACTGATATTAATAACTGATCATCACATTGATTTATCAGTCTACTCAGGCTTTAGCAGAGCTCAGTAACGCAGAGATTAATAACTGATCATCACATTGATTTATCAGTCTACTCAGGCTTTAGCAGAGCTCAGTAACGCAGAGATTAATAACTGATCATCACATTGATTTATCAGTCTACTCAGGCTTTAACAGAGCTCAGTAATACTGAGATTAATAACTGATCACATTGATTTATCAGTCTACTCAGGCTTTAGCAGAGCTCAGTAACACTGAGATTAATAACTGATCACATTGATTTATCAGTCTACTCAGGCTTTAGCAGAGCTCAGTAACACTGAGATTAATAACTGATCACATTGATTTATCAGTCTACTCAGGCTTTAACAGAGCTCAGTAACACTGAGATTAATAACTGATCATCACATTGATTTATCAGTCTACTCAGGCTTTAGCAGAGCTCAGTAACACTGAGATTAATAACTGATCACATTGATTTATCAGTCTACTCAGGCTTTAGCAGAGCTCAGTAACACTGAGATTAATAACTGATCACATTGATTTATCAGTCTACTCAGGCTTTAGCAGAGCTCAGTAACACTGAGATTAATAACTGATTCCATTGATTTAGCAGTCTACTCAGGCTTTAGCAGAGCTCAGTAACACTGAGATTAATAACTGATCACATTGATTTATCAGTCTACTCAGGCTTTAGCAGAGCTCAGTAACACTGAGATTAATAACTGATTCCATTGATTTAGCAGACTACTCAGGCTTTAGTAGGAATTTCACTAAAAGTAATTGTGATCTGAATAGTGCCTTTCTAAAATGTAACTGAAAGTGAATACAGATACATCATTTCAGACTGTGATTGCAGCCCTGCTTCTGACCATTAGCAAGTAACAGTAAGTGAGAGAGGTTTGGTGTTTCTAGGTTCTTGTTTTTTTTCCATGGCATCAGCGTTTTAGAATGTTCTGGAAAAGGGAAGCACAAAGAGAGTTCCTCAAACTACTTTTCATTCTCAAAAGGGTTTGTTCAAGAGTTTCTTACTAATAGCCTGTGGTCAAGAATTTCAGCTCATTTATTCTCCTTGAGCTGCCGTACGGATGTCACTATGTTGCTGTTAAAGCTAGATCAGCGGTAGGTACACTTTTATATTAAATAGTAACGTATTTAAGTGCTGAAGTGCTGTTTAAAGTACTTAAATTGTCTGGTTCAACCATCTGTGATTTTGCTTTTACTTTAAGATCCTATAAATTGCATTTCTTCCTGAAGGAGTTTCCTTATTTGTTGAGATTACTAATACAAATCTAGTGACACATGCTATTTATTGTACAATTCAAAGTTACTTAGATAACTCTAAAACAGATCAATTCATTTGGATACGTCTTACAGACTGAAGACCAAGCAGCGTTTTTGCAGGTCTTATTTTTCTTGTTATTTTTAGGACGTAGAATATTCTCATGTTAAATGAGATGTTTAGATGTAACTGTGTTTTGTGTTCAGGTTTATCAGTTCAGTCTGGAGCCATGAACACTGACCGTGGTTGGTATAGTGTGGTGGGTAACACCTCTGCCTTCTACGCTGTAGACTGGGGTACAAGCCCCCTACCCTGTACCAATAAGAGTCCTTGGGCAAGACTCCTAACACCACCTTCACCTGCCTGTGTAAAATGATCAAACTGTAAGTCACTCTGGAAGGTTGGTCACCTTCATGGTAGAGTATGTGGCTAAGGGTGACCTCCCCCAAATCATTTTTCGGCATTTGTTCTTCAAATTTCTCCCCAGATTGTTCATTTCCAATACTAGTTAGGTTTCCCTCTATCATGTTACCACTGGCACTAGGAGGGCGAAGGCACAAGCTTCCTCCGAGACCTGTGAAGCGCCACTGCATCTTTACTAACTTCCATTAAAGCAACGTCATTGGACAGTCGAACGCTGGCTAGCATTGCACTGGGTGATGGGGGGATGCATCCTACCCACCAAAAGTGAGTGAGGCCAGTGGTGCTCTCTTGGACTCCCAGCCACAGATGCCACAGATGGCAGCAGCATCACCCTGGATCAAACTTGCGATCTCCTGATGATTGACCACCACCCCAACCCCTCATGAATAGAGATGGGGATGATAGTAATGATATCAACAACCTCATTTGGACTCTCATGCCATCACGGACTCCAAAACAATACTAATAATATATGCCTCATTTCACTTACTTTAATAGTATTTACTCCTATTTGCTATTATTAATACAAACAGAATAAGAGCAAAAATAAAATTGTATTTCAGGTTAAATAACTAAACCACATATAGTTACGAAATATAGACAAATGTAATAAACCACAGGAAAATAACTGTAAAATTATGGGACAGAAGGCCTAAATAAGAGAGTTTGCTTTTAAAAAGGTGACAGATCTCAGCTTATCAGTGGGCAGCGGGCAGAGCAGCACCCTGACAACGTCTCTACCCAGCATGTTTGAGAAAGCATGAAGTGAACGTGAGTCATTCTGTGTGCTTTGTTGATGTTTCGACAGATGCTGGTTCTCCTGTGTGTTCCTGCTGCTGATAGACAAAGGTGAGAACTTAATTTACCTCAATATACCAAAATTTCTAAATATCTCAATAAGCCATACACAGCACATGACAAAAATAAAAGGTTTTTAGTATGTGTGTGTTTTAGTGCCCCTCTCAGTGTCTCTGCAGGAGATTGAAGCTGGTGTAGGAGACACCGTCATCTTACCGTGTTCAAACAGCGATGAGCCACTGCAATATAAACTGACTGTGTTCTGGAGATTCAGATACAACAGCACTGTGTACGACATCATCGACAGCAGAGCATCGTTTGATAAACAGGACGCGTCATTCAGAGGCAGAGTTGAAAGTTTTCCAGCTGAGTGGACAAAAGGAAACTTCTCCATCGCACTCAGCAATGTCACGAGGGCTGACACAGGGATGTACAGCTGCTTCATTCCCGCTGTCCCTGCAAACACAGAATTAATTCTGACTGTTAAAGGTGTGCAGGACCAGTTGAAAACTGTTTCCCTTAAATGGCCAACAGACCCAAAGCTGTATTGCACACTTCTATAACCTAAGAATAGCTCAGCTAGTTTGTCTTGAAGTCCCTGTAGTTACTGAACAATAAACCTTCATTTGTAGAAAGCCTGGGAGTTGACAATGTAGCCAGTGTGTGACAAACCTGGTAGTCCCATGTAGGCTTGCTACTCCAGCATTGGTGGGCCGCTAACCCACTTGCCATAGTGGCCCTGATGCTTCAATGGCACCAACATGTTTATTGTAAAGGGAAGCCGATTTCGTAAAATGACTGTCACGTTTGGCCCCTCACAGTCTTCCATGTGCTTTTGTTTTCTTTTGGTCTTGTCCATGTGCTTCTTTGTTTTGTTTCTTCACAGTCCTGCCCCCTTGTTTCCAGACCCTGCCCCTGATTGTTTTCACCTGTGTCTAGTTTACCCTCTTGTTAACCACCTGTGTCTAGTTATCCTGTTCTAGTATTTAAGCCTTGTGTTTTTCCCTAGTTGTTTGCTGGTCTTTGTATTGTTTGGTTTATGTAGTGTATTGTGTTGTATGGTATCGTTTGGTATTTGTTCTGCTGTTATTTTTCCTAGTCTCTGTTTTTGTCTGTATTCCTATTCATCATGTCTGTCCCTCCATCTCTCCATGTTGGCTCTTTGACCCTGGACTGTCTTGACCCTGATAATAGATTTGTCCTTAATAAATATGCATCCGCCTCATCATCACTCCCCGACATTACAGACTTAATCCTTTAGTGGTTTAGATGTAAACAAAATCATTCAGAGTGGTTCGGTATGAAATACACTTTTCCCAAAGAAAACTGTTCACCATTATAGTGCTAGGACCCAGACATCCCACTCATTTAATAGCTCTACAAGTTACATCCCATTAAGTTATTACACGAAATGGTTATGAATGCATGTATTGATACCTGAGACGTTATTTTGTGATAGTTTTATTATAAAGTTTTGGCCTAAAACGGAATTTTAGTAGAAACTTTTACTCCAGGATTAGTTCAGTGTTTCCTCTCAAAACTGCATCTCAACTGAGATCAATGCATGAGCTAACATGCTTTTGTTGTGACTAGCATGTAGCTACATGCCAGGAACAGTTCATTTTTACAGTTTTCTTACCTATTTTGGAAGATGGCAGAGTAAATGAAGGACTTTGAGGAGGTCAGTTTCCAAAATGTTGTAGGTCAATATCAGTTTGAACCAGAAACTACAAAGGAACTGCAGCAGTTTAATAGAGAGAGGGACAAAAGGAACACAGAGAAAGAAAGAGAGAGAGAGGCACTGACACAGAGCATCCCAGGGTGAATGGAAAGTGCTGGTCTCAATAACAAACTACTTGCTACTCCGTTTGCTAGTTTATGAGGTAGGATAGTGAGGTGGCCCATGTTAGACAGTCTGTTGTAAGCTAACGGCTAACCGTGATATATGCACTATGGCTAATGACAACTCATTTATTCTACTCACGAATGTTTCTTCCCTAGATTCCAGTTTCTACTGTAGTGAAAATACCGAGTGCATAAGTCTGCAGACTGACCGTTCCCCAAAACGTGTGCAGGGCGGAGAGGTACATGCAGAGTGTACAGGAAACAATAATATCTAAAGAAAACATTTTTTTTTCAGTTTTGCCGAATTTTAACAATATCAGCAATGACACATGAAACCTTACAAAACACACGTAAGATCACTGGTCATGCTGGATAGCAGATAAAGTGATGATATCTGTAGTGTAGACATACGGACGTGTGGTTCCTAGTACTATAATGGTGAACGATTTTGACTCGCATTTCACACCAAACCATTAAATGCTCTTTTCTAGTTCGCGTACTGAGCTCTTCAACACAGTAACTGAGATCTTACATGTTACATTACCTTATGTCTTCAGTTTGAGAAATGACTAACAGTTCTATCAGTCTCTTGGGGAAACTGGGTGAGTTGTCAGGTTTACAGATATGTTGCAAGTTTTTCAGAGGTACCGGTGTTACAGTTGCTAGGCTTTGAAGGACCAACTGGGTGGATTAGTTTGCAACAGTGACACCCTGAGGCCGAATAGTGTTGCATGATTTGTTAGTTAAGATTTGTGGCATGCCGAATACCGAGCATTGCCGAACACAGGCGAGGACAGCGGTGCTGGCCAGGGGAGGCACGAGGGCAAGGAGCAGGTTGTCCTCCTCCTCCTCCCGCCAGCACTTGTGTCCCTCAGCAGAGCTCAGGCTTTGTGCTCCGTCCCCCAACCACTCTCGGCTCTCTCACCACGGTTCATCGCCGCTCTGTGTCTGGGCCTCTAGCTGCCATCGGAGCCTGGGGGGCAGGCGCATGCCACAAGAATATTAAAGATAGAAGCTCACTGTTTCCTGAGTGAAGCAGGCCAAACAATAGCCTTCTTTGAATTAGCAAAACATCATGATTTTCAGAGACACACCAGATTTTGAGATGTTCAAGGGGTCCAAGTCCTGTGGGTTCCTCTTGAGTGTAACTAGAACTCGCTTTCTTAAAAGCCGTACAATGCGATTTCCACCTGTTTTGAGGCTCCTTCAGTTTTCGTCAATAATGATGTTGGAATAAATTTCTTTAAGGTATCTGTTTCATTGTGTTGTGCATAAAGAGGCTACGGGGCCCAATTCCTATCAAAACACAATTTACTGACTTTTCTGAAATGAAGTACTAAGTAAACACGGAAGGTTCTGTACATAATGTTAATTTCCAGTTCGTACAGAAATTATACACAAAATAAGCTGAAAAATTGGCCCAAGTCATAGATGTGATGCCTCAATCATGAGCACATTGATGTATGACCATCCATTCCTGTGGAAGTGATGCAGGGTGCTGTTCCTGAAGTGGAAGTAAGATTAAACATGGTACTGTTCATGGCTCTCAGGAAGCAAATGCATCATTGCAGCCTTCCAAAGAATCCAAGTTTAGTTTTATTTATAAAGTTTATAGTTTAGATTTTCTGCAACTTTACAGAGAATTTCAGTCCAAACTTAGCGGTCAGGTCCACATTTCAGCACAGGGTGCTTTTTTACAGCCAGTCAGAACAGAAGCTATAACATATATCAGTCTTAAAGGCACAGTAGCAAAGACAGCCTGCGTAGTTCTAAGACAGAAGGAGAGGTTTTAAAAAGCTCACGTTAAATGAATTAGGATTGGGGTTTGAGTTTATACCGAAGTTCTAAATGTTGAAAATGTTTCTCTCTTTTTTGATTTTCTTATCCCTGATTTACTTTTTTTTTGCTCCACAGAGGATCCAATTTTAGAAAATAGGGACATTAAAAGACGACCAGAGAACGTCCTTCTCTTTTCTGGAGCTCTTTTAGGACTGACCCTCCTGTATGTCTGATTTAAAGCACTACACTTTTGAGCCACATGCATGCAGAACAGGTGTTTTTCTGTTTTTTTTTCACATCAGATGTGTAACCAATTATATATTTAATCCTATATAATTCCATAATAATAATTCATCCAATAATTGCCCCTACCAGATTGTCTTCTTCCCACAATGCATCCTGAGGCCTTCACTTCCCCAGGTAAATGGTGCAGACCAGGCGACCTTCTTCCATCACCCCAAGGTCCGGTCCTGATGCATGAGTGTCTATTGCAGGCACTTATCCTGCATCTCCTGTATCTGCTTCATCACAACATCAAAATGTTTTGGCTTATTGGTTTATATAAATATATGTTTTTTGCATAATGCGTAATTTTTTTTTAAAAACCTTTTTTTAAACTTGTACATGTACATATAAATATAAATATATAGCTGTTGTCAGAAGAAAACCTTGTATCCCCAAAATGGGAACTTTACAGGAGAAGAAAAAAACATACTTTACTTTTAATGTAAGTCAATGGAACCAGACGTCTTTCGAAGTCATTTTGGCTCATTTCTTTTGGTCCGTTCTTCATGAAATTTACACACAATTTAAATGGCAAAAGGCATTTTTAATTTACGTCAAAAACTGAAAAACAACAAAAATGGAGATGGAGGTTTTGTTCCAACAAAAGCGATATATATAAAATATAACAAACTTTACTTTGTTATATATTTAATATTAATATATTTAAGTCAATGCAACCACACATTTTGCCCAGTAACTTTTATGGCTCATATATATGTTCTCTTTATTACATGTTCATCAGGTTATTTGTTGTGAAATGATAAGAGTGTACTGTCAATGTGATCTAAAAAATAAAATCTATTTTTAAATTATTATCTTTAAAACACCCCTAAACCTGGTTGTTGTGTGGATGTGTATGAGTGCTTTATATACCCACCTACCCTATACTTCCATTAATTGGCCACTTTATTAGAAACACCCACCCTCTACTTTCACTGAGTGGCCATTTTATTAGAAACACCAACACTATACTTCCATTCATTGGCCACTTTATTAGAAACACCCACCCTCTACTTCCACCGAGTGGCCATTTTATTGAAACACCTACGCTATACTTCCACTCACTGGCCACTTTATTAGAAACATCTACCCTATACTTCCACTCACTGGCCACTTTATTAGAAACACCTACCCTACACTTCCACTCACTGGCCACTTTATTAGAAACACCTACCATACACTTCCACTCACTGGCCACTTTATTAGAAACACCTACCCTACAATTCCATTCATTGGACATTCTTTGTTCTTCCGCTCAGTGGCCTCTGTTTTATTTTAATGTGTTCTCTCACCTTTGCTCTCCTCACTGTACACTAACCACATGGAGTGTACACACCCATTAGTCAATATCTTGAAGTATGCAGATGACACTACAGTCTTTGGTCTCATCCAAAACGGTGATGAGTCTGCTTGCAGACTGGTGGTTGATCAGATCCTATCAGGCAGCCTCAGAAACCTGGTGCTGAATATACCAAAAACAGTGGAAATGGCAATAGACTTCAGGAGAAGACCTCCAACCCTTCCAGCACTCACCATCCTGGACAGAACAGTGATGGCAGTGGAGTCCAGCAAGTTCCTGGGCACAACAATCACCAGGGACCTGAAGTAGGACAGCAACATCATCATCAAGAGAGCCCAGCAGAGGATGTACATCCTGCATCAGCTAAGGAAGTTCAACCTGAACCAGGAGCTAAAGGTGCGGTTCTACACGGCCATCATAACCATGTCCATCAACGTGTGGGGCAGCTCAGCCACCAAGGATGACGTCCACAGACTGCAGCGCATCATCAGGTCTGCGGAGAGGACAACTGCATTTAAGTTGTCCACTTTGCTGGAACTGCATACCTCCAGAATCAGGAAGCATGCAGAGAAGACCTCCACTGGCTTGTCCCACCCCAGACATCACCTGTTCCAGCTCCTTCCCTCGGGCCGGGGCGTCAGCCAGATGAGGATCAGGATACCAAGGCTACAGAGGAGCTTCTTCCCACAAGCCGTTTCTTTCTGAAACAGCTCATTATTACACATAAACTATATTCCAGCTTCTAAACTGCACTTCTAAATATACCAGTATATACACTATATTGCCAAAAGTATTCGCTCTTCTGCATTCACATGCATATGAACTTTAGAGACATTGTATTCTTAATCCATAGTTTCATTTTTGCAGCTATAACAGTTTCAGCTTTTCTGGGAAGGCTTTCCACAAGGTTTAGGAGTGTGATGGTGGGAATCTTTGACCGTTCTTCCAGAAGCGCATTTGTGAGGTCAGATACTGATGTTGGACAGGAAGGCCTTGCTCACAGTCTCCACTCTATTTCATCCCAAAGGTGTTCTATTGGGTTGAGGTCAGGACTCTGTGCATGGACCTTACTTTGTGCACTTGTGTGCAGTCATGTTGGAACAGGAAGGGGCCGTCCCCAAACTGTTCCCACAAAGTTGGGAGCATGAAATTGTCCAAAATCTCTTGGTGCTGAAGCTTTAAGAGTTCCTTTCACTGGAACTAAGGGGCCAAGCCGAACTCCTGAAAAACAACCCTACACCATAATCCCCCCTCCACCAAACTTTACACTTGGTACAATGCAGTCAGACAAGTGTCGTTCTCCTGGCAACTGCCAAACCCCGACTTGTCTATCGGATTGGCAGTGTAATTCGTCACTCCAGAGAACACGTCTCCACTGCTCTAGAGTCCAGTGGCGGCACTTTACACCACTGCATTCCACGCTTTGCATTGCGCTTGGTGATGTAAGGCTTGGATGCAGCTGCTTGGCCATGGAAACCGATTCCGTGAAGCTCTCTACACTGTTCTTGAGCTGATCCGAAGGCCACATGAAGTTTGGAGGTTTGTTGTGATTGACTCTGTAGAAAGTTGGTGACCTCTGCGTACCATGTCCCTCAGCATCCGCTGACCACTTTGTGGCTGAGTTGCTGTCGTTCCCAATCGCTTACACTTTGTTATAATACCACTGACAGTTAACTGTGGAATATTTAGTAGTGAGGAAATTTCACAACTGAACTGAACGCTGGAATTCACTGAGCTCCTGAGAGTGACCCATTCTTTCACTAATGTCAGTAGAAGCAGTCTGCAGGCCTAGGTGCTTGATTTTATACACCTGTGGCCATGGAAGTGATTGGAACACCTGAATTCAATGATTTGGATGGGTGACTGAATACTTTTGGAAATAAAGTATATCTTACTGTTACTTCACTAATCCTTTTTCTTTGCCACTATACAACTATTTAACTGCTGCAGTTTTTAACTGTTGTAGTTTTCTAAAAGTTCAGAAGTTTCTCCCATCTTATACCTCAAGGTTTTGCTTGTCCTGAGTGTCTCTTTCTTCAACCAGTTTAATTGCCCTAATTTGACAGTATTTAACATTATTATTTGAACAAGTCTGGTGCAGGGCTTGAGGAAGAGACAGGTTGATATAATAGAATACTACACATCTGTGAAAAGTGTGTGGATGAACAATATGGCGATACAAGAGAAGAATAAAAATAAAACCGGAGGGCAGAGAGCTTTTGTCGCAATCGATAAGAGAAAATTCAGTCACCAAAGAAAGGTAAATATTGTTTGATTCTACTTTTTTTTATAAAGTATGCACAATGTAAAGCCGTTTTCTTTCTTTTTTTTTTTTTTGGACGAGGGAGGCAAGAATGAACTTGGCGAAGGAAATCAGAGGTTTTTGGCATGCTGCGAGGTGAAGTGTTCCAAGGCATCCCATTTTAAAACCTGTGATCTAGAATCGATCTAGGAGGCATTTACTGGCAATGTTAGATCTGGATCTCATATAATTCTTGATTCTTGCTTGCCTACAATTGATTGGCTAAGCATGGATACATCCACTATCAAGTCAATCACCAACGGCATTTTGTACATACTGGGAATGGAGCTCACACTCAGCATATTGAAAGGGCCTGGCAAAATTACAAAGAGGGCATCTATAGGTGCACAGCAGCACTGCTGTGTCTGATCCACTTAGACCAGTGCAACACACACCACCACCACATCAGTATTACTGCAGTGCTGAGGATGATCCACCACCTAAATAGTACCTGCTCTGTGGGGGTCCATGGGGTTCCTGACCACTGAAGAACAGGATAACAGAGTATCAAAGAAACAGATGGACTACAGTCTGTAACTATAGAACTACAGAGTGCAGCTATACAGTAAGAGGAGCTGATAAAATGGACAATGAGTGTAGAAACCAGATGGTCATAATGTTATGCTTGATTGGTGTAACTTTCTATGTATGATTACAGGTTGTTATAGTTGTATCATTAAAATTACTCTAGCTTGTTAACTTAGGTAATGTTGGTTACTTCATAATACTCACTAACCAGGTCAAAGCAGTTTGAAAAAGTTGTCTTCTCAAAAGATCAGATATCTGAAGAGTACAGCATCACTAACAGCTCTACTCTAAATGGCTTCATCTTTGTATCTAGTTTTGCGGATACAGGCAAATGATATGAAAAGCATCATAATAGTCTATTCAGGGGATCTTAACTTAATGTCGTAGTTATTTATTTACAGTGATGTTTAAGCTTTGTAGCGTGGCAAATTACAGCATTCCTTAATTCAGGTAGATATTCATAATACACTATATTTCCAAAAGTATTCACTCACCCAACCACATCACTGAATTCAGGTGTTCCAATCACTTCCATGGCCACAGGTGTATAAAGCCAAGCACCCAGGCCTGCAGACTGCTTCTACAGACATTAGTGAAAGAATGGGTCGCTCTCAGGAGCTCAGTGAATTCCAGCGTGGTACCGTGATCGGACGCCACCTGTGCAGCAAGTCCAGTCGTGAAATTTCCTCACTACTAAAAATTACACAGTCGACTGTCAGTGGTATTATAACAAAGTGGAAGCGACTGGGAACGACAGCAACTCAGCCATGAAGTGGTTGGCCACGTAAAATGACAGAGCGGGGTCAGCGGATGCTGAGGGGCATAGTGCGCAGAGGTCACCAACTTTCTGCAGAGTCAATCACTACAGACCTCCAAACTTCATGCGGCCTTCAGATCAGCTCAAGAACAGCATAGAGAGCTTCATGGAATGGCTTTCCATGGCTGAGCAGCTGCATCCAAGCCTTACATCACCAAGCGCAAAGCAAAGCATGGAATGCAGTGGTGTAAAGCGCCGCCACTGGACTCTAGAGCAGTGGAGACGTGTTCTCTGGAGTGACGAATCACACTTCTCTGTCTGGCAATCCGATGAACGAGTCTGGGTTTGGTGGTTGCCAGGAGACGGTACTTGTCAGACTGTATTGTGCCAAGTGTAAAGTTTGGTGGAGGGGGGATTATGGTGTGGGGCAGTTTTTCAGGAGTTGGGCTCGGCCCCTTAGTTCCAGTGAAAGGAACGGCCCCTTCCTGTTCCAACATGACTGAGCACCAGTGCACAAAGCAGGTCCATAAAGACTTGGATGAGCGAGTTTGGTGTGGAAGAACTTGACTGGCCTGCACAGAGTCCTGACCTCAACCCAATAGAACTCCTTTGGGATGAATTAGAGCGGAGACTGTGAGCCAGGCCTTCTCGTCCAACATCAGTGTCTGACCTCACAAATGCGCTTATGGAAGAACAAATTTGGCAAAAATCGGTTGAGTAATAAGGAAGTTGTGGCTGATTTAATGTTGAGGCTCATCATTTCTCAATACAAGTGAGTTTGTTCACAAGTGGATCTTGACCTCTCCAACCTGACGCTCAGATGTATCGCCTCAGACAGATAATAACAGACAACACGGCATCTAGATATGTTTATCTATGATCTAACTGGTCATGAGGAACAGGAATGTCTTACTTCCTGCTCTAAAATGCAGGGTTGGGCTAAAATAAGGCTCCGCCTAATGACTCAAACTCTGTGTTTTGGTAGTGACATGAAAATGAGTATATTAAACCACATTAAGCCCCATCAGCACAAGAACTGCACACTGGGGGCTTCATGAAATGCATTTTCATGGCCGAGCAGCTGCATACAAGCATATGATCACTACATGCAATGCTAAGTATCGCCTGGAGTGGCATAAAGCAACCTCTCGTCGAGCATCAGTGCCTGACCTCACCATGACTGAATGGCCACAAATTCCCAAAGACACACAAAATCTAGTGGAAATTTTCCTAGATGAGGAAGTGGAGGCTGTTGCTCTTATAGCTGCAAAAGGGGCCAAACTCCAATTAATGCCCATAGTTTTGGAATGGGATGTACAACAAGCTCATACAGGTGTAATGGTCAGGTGTCCACATACTTTAGCCATATAGTGTACTTTCATTTTACACTGTGTTTTGGAAATAAAAAGAGTTTACTTTAGTATTTTTTTTGGGGGGGGGGGGTCATAGGTTTAAAAAATATTGGCTCCTCCATTATTAATATTCTTTGAAGCCTCCTCTGGTGAGAATAACAGCGCTAAGCTGCTTTTAGTAATGCTTAATAAGGTCGGAGAACACTTGTTGTGGGATCACTCCTCCATGTATTTATCTTCTTGATATTCTTGGGTCTTCAGTTGTGGGCTGACCTCTCCAGTACACCATAACTTTCCAGCGGGGTTCAAATCTGGAGCCGGAGAAGGCCATTGCAAGACTTTGACAATTTCTGTGTGGATTTTGCTAACAGTTCCACAGATTTTAAGCTAAAATCTCTTGGTATTTAGTGAAAGTCATTATGTCAGTGATTTTTATGAGAGTTCCAACGTTCCAGTGGCACATTGCAAAGTTCAGGTGCTGCATGTTGTGGCCCGCTCCCAGGATACGCCTTCTAGAGTTGACAGCAGCCGTTGATTTTATGATACTGCTGAAAATTAGACTTTTAAAATGATAGTGGGGCTCACTTTTCCTGCAAGTAGAAATGGCTTAGACCCGGAGTTCCTTATTTGGAATGAAGTCTACAAAATGAAGCATGACCTCAGAAGTCTGTATGAGGCTGAAACGCATGATATTTAGTTTAATTTTAATCACAACGTCAAAATTGCATGTCACATATCCAAAACGTTGAGCACACATAGAAAAAGAATTCACATTAAAACAGGAGGAAGCGATGAATTTTCCTTTTATGATTTCCGATTCCCAGATTTAAGAGGATAATTATTTCATCTCATTCGAAATCATTTAAAAATTTGCTAGGAAATGTTTTTTTTTTTTTTAATAAAACGTTTAGGACCATATTTATTGATTTCTATGCACCTGTTTCTTTGTTCTTTGTCATTTTTCTGGCACATTTCTATATAAGTGGTTTTCACCCTCTGGGTCGTGGCCCACAAGTGGGTCTGGGCGGTATGGGTAGAAGGTCATTGGCAGTCATTTTTTACATTTATTTACATTTAACAAACTATTTGCAAAAATAAAACATGAAAAATACCTTCATATTTAGGTTGAGCCCAGTGATTTATCTTGCAAAGTGCATGACCAATGTAGCCTACATAGCTAACTAAATATGTTTATATTTGGCTGTAAAACACTTTTAGTTTTTACTCATCTGGAATTCTTGCATTATGGATAAATGGCCACACACTGGAAAACTGAAGGCTGTTTAATACATTGCATGATTATATGAGGGAAGTTCAATGATTTCATGAGTTCAATTGATTTTCATGTTATATTTGCTTGCATTTGACACAGTTCAAACTTCTAATGGACCATCAATGGCTTTATTGTGGGTTGAGTGGGCTACTAGTTTGATAGGAACACAACAAGTTCCTAACTTTCACTACAAGAAGTGGAACAATATGTTATTTCTCAAGAAAAGACATTAGAGCTTTATAAGGTTCATGTTGTCTTTCTATTGACTGCTTTTCTATTTCTTTATACTGTATTATAGCACAGCTGGACTCCAGAGCTGAAGTAGGCTTATTTCTCATAAAACACCCTCAGCAGGAATCTGCCCACTTGGTTCGCGTGACTGGTGGTGGGGATGATGACGTACTCTCCAGGCGACAGCTCAAAACGCTGGCACACCTCGCGCTTCAGGTGGGGCTCGGATATAAAGACGGCCTTCGTGCGGGACAGAACCTCAGGGCTCAAGTGAATACTCTTGCGGTCTTTATACTGCAACACATACAGAGGACAAAAAAAACAACATTAGATTTAATGTGGTGTACAGTGACTGGCTACAGTCCTCTGGATGTGATCCATACATGGAAACTAAGCTGCAAATATACATTGTTGTCACATAAACTAATGCATTCATGCGTATCAACTTATTCAAGTCTAATTCTGAGGGTAAAGGAGAGGTTGGAAAACAGTGATGCAAAAATGAGTTTTAATTGGTTGATAGTCCCACAAATGACATAAGTGGAATAAGATCCATGGCAAATGTAGGATATGGGCCCTTTAAGATTTGCGTGAGGTGTAAACGTACATATGGAAGCATTAGATGTCAAAAAGAAAAACAGAATGAAAAAGTTATTCGGAGTGGTTTGGAGTGAAATGCTCCGTCCTAGAGAAACATAAGAGTCAGAATTGTTTATAGTGGTTTGATGGGAACCAGGCATCTGAAGAGTTCAACACCTCTAAACGCTCCCTCCCAGAAAACTCTTATGCCTCTGAAATGGTTATGAATGCATTGCTTGGTGCCAGAGGCAACGACCCTTATTCATCAAAGTTGCGTTCAGTCAAATCTGATCGTAAAATGATAAAAAAAAAAAAAAAAACGTAAAAATTACGCAGTTTTGTCATTCATTGGTTTTATTTTTGATGTATTATCAGCACATACTGAGAGGTACTTACAGCCCAGTTAGTAAAACAGGCGTAAATATTCCCACCGCACCGGACAACTGTGCTTACTGCCCCCTAGTGTGTGTCTTCAGTAATGTGTATGTGGTGTCTCATTGCATGGATGGATAAGATTGCGGCGGGGAAAATCCCCCATTGTGGGACTAATAAGCGATTCTCGATCTTATTCAACATTACCTGTAAAAACTAGCCACGTGTAGATTCACTGGTTATTTTGGATAGTACATAAAGTGTGTAACTTATGTGTTGTAGACATTGTGAGCTCTGGTTCCTATCAGCACCACTGGGAAGAGATCAAAGTCGGGAAACCATTTCATATCAATCCACTACAATCTGAACAACTTTGTTTACATCTCAGATCCTGAAATATGCAAAAATCAAGGTTCCACAAGCGACAGGTCAAACCTGAATTTACACTAATTAATGAAATGAAACATTCATCAGGTTCACGTAGTAGGGTTGCCAAGTCTCATGGTTTTGGCCTGAGGCCTGGGATTTTGGGTCTTAATCGCTCTGTTCAAAGAAATCTCAATTAATGGACAACCTACATGCTTAGAACAAACTTGCAGGTGGCTGTTTTGTTCTTTCTGTGTGACGGCCACCATAAGGGGCATATCTTATACATGCTTATATCGCTTTTATGTCACTAATATGGTATGATGTGATTCTGACAGATGGGATAGAGTGATGTGATTTTGCCCGATGTGAAGAGCTGGAGCACAGGGGTACTTTCTTGCTCCACGGCTGCTCTGATACCAGAGACATGGGAAGTGGGGGCCCTGAGGGGGCTGTAGCACCCCAAGATATCAGAATTGTTGAACTGCAAAAGCTAAAAACAATAGCAGAAAATAACGAAGGACCCTGGATGATTTGATCATAAGTGGGCAGCAATAAATGCAGGTGTGAACAGGGTTCAGTGTGTCTTGGAGACACATTGTGATCCAGTCTCTCAAACCACCTTCGGAAGTAGTCAGGGACGTGTAACATTTACAGTGTAAACACTAAAACATCTGAGCCATCTCCATCAGAGATGAAAGCAGCTACGTAGCTTCATTTTTCACCTCTACAATTTGTTTACAGGTCACATTAGCGGTTCATGTGGTCTAAATACCTGTAACGCTTTCATTTATAGACTCAAGGTACATTTGTGTCTGACAACAAACTGGTACCTTTCTTCCAGTTCCGAAATCCCAAAATCAAGCCACTCAAGACGGACGTCAATACCAAATGTAAACAGGGCCCAAGTTCCTCAGATCGGCTAATGAGGTGTTCGATTTTAAATGCCTGTTTGGTTTGATCCCTTAAATGGCCAGGACCCACTAGTAGCCACAAGGTTTTATTATGCAGTACTATAGCCTAAGAATTACTCAACTAGTTTACGTTGGCGTCTTTGTAGTTACTAAGTCATAAGCCTTAGTATGTATCAACCCTGGGGAATTGGGAACTTTGTCTCTTCGTCATTCACCATCAATGCTATATTACATTACTCTCTATCACAAATTCTAGCATAAAAGTCATATATATTTTTTTCTGATGGACAAAAAAGACATTTGAAAGGGGTTTTCACTTCACTTGAATAGCCCTGTAGTTGGGTAGCAAGACATGTGGCATGATATTGCCACATGCAGTGGCAAAAGTTCTCTTGAACCTCTCTGACCTTGTGCACCCAGTGACTGTAGGCGTATTTTTTTACTTTTGTAGTGTTTACCCAATCACTGCCTGGTTTGAATGATGTACAGACATTAGGACGTGACTGGAAGGCTAATGTTCCCTCTCATTCACTATTGGCCATTTTCACAGCAGGTTCATTACTTTGTCTTGTTTGCCCTACACACCTCTTTTGGGACCTGAAAAACAAACACACACCAACGAATACTGTTATTTTTTTAGCCAATGTGTTCACGGCTAAATTTACTGATAGAGATATTGAGACATGCATTGGATTAGCGTCATATGTTACCGGATAGACAGCAAAGCAGGTGCTGCTGATATCATTTCCAAGCTGTTTCTGCTTGCGAATGTCTTTCTGCATCAGACCCACAAGAACGGAGCAGCTTTTCCTATCTTTCTGGCCGTCCAGCTTTATCAAAAACTGCCGGTTAGATCTGAATGTAGCTGGAAAAGACACACATTCATGGTATATACACTTATCATTCACTTTTTATCATGCACTTCTACTGACTCACCACTTTATATGATCCACCTATAGATACACCAGCTGGACAATTTATTTACAGTACCTTGCTTCAACACTCATTGTCCATTTTTTCAGGCCCATTGACAATATAGGCACAAGTCAATCAGACACAGCAATGCAGCTGGAGTGCTTTAGCACTGCAATATAATTAGTTATTTTATGTTTTACAAAATGTCAGAGACCCTCTTGTAAGGACTGGACATTAAGCTCTTAGGAGTAAGAAATGTTCAAGCTATTAAAAACGTTATATTCCATACAGAAAGTGGACTACATTGAAGCCTTTATTGGTTATTGATTATTAAAAATCTAATAGTATATTTTAATGTGAAAAATCATCAAAAAAGGCACTTTTGGATGTGTTGTTCCAAAAAAATTAAAAAGAAAAAAAACAAAACAAAAGTTTCAGACCTGCTTATAGGTCAACTAAATAGGTGCACGTTTACAGACTGGGATGTCTACAGCACTCGTGTTTTTACCCTGTTATATAAAGTGGCCAGAGAGTGCAAAGATCAGATTAGATTTCATCAACAAACTGGCAAGGGCATCGTATTGGTTAGTACTGCAATGGTACCTTCAAATTCCCAACGGTCCCATTTGCCC
Organism: Pygocentrus nattereri; assembly: GCF_015220715.1. Lineage (NCBI taxonomy): Eukaryota > Metazoa > Chordata > Actinopteri > Characiformes > Serrasalmidae > Pygocentrus > Pygocentrus nattereri. Next base: position 7,504,291 of record NC_051235.1, read on the forward strand.
ATGTGACTGCTGCTTGGAGTTTCTGGAATCAGGTTACAGATCTCCACCTTTGAGTACCTCTCCCTGAAGTCTGAATATGCCATCCTAAAAAGAAACAAAGAGAAAGGCAAAAAGGATGAGAATCACAGGCGGAAAGAGGAATTGACACACTTAACATGCCAGATCTATTCTTACTGTAGGAAAAGGCAGCATCTGAATACAAGGGCACATCAATGAAATAGCTCACCAGAACTCTCCATCATCTACACAGCAATTGAGTTTGGCTTTGACATGCGGTGCGACCTGACGCCACTCCTTGGATCTGTGGAAGATGAAAGGATCTCTCAAATTACCCATTTAAATTATAAAAGAAAGCTTTGAGGGTCAGGGACCGAGCTGGTTGGAGTCAAGACAGTGCTGGCCACAGACAAAATAGGAGGCCATTCTAGGGACATTTAGCGGTTAACTGGTTAAGCGCATACTCCATCACAACAACACAGGCTACGCTCTTAAGTTCTTTGCAGAAACACAGGGAAATTTAAAGGTTAGGGCTAAGTCTAGACTGCCTTGGTCAAGTCTAAGACTAGTCGCAATCAAGTTGATACCAAGTGTGAAGGGATCAAGGTGTAATACCAAGTGTGAAATGGGCCCAATCCCATGGTAACCGTAGCACGATAGTTGGTCTTGATTGAGACCAGGGCCACACTGAAGTAGAGGCCAAGACGGTTCCAATACAACTGAACATAGTGCCTCGAGTTCAGACTCAAGTCTGATTACACTTCAGTAGTACAGCACTAGTGAGCCCTGCTCTGCACCTTTTTACAGCCTAACATAGTGACACAGTATCAGTATCATTCAGTAAGATCCACGGTTTGCCAAGAGACTTACTCATCACTCCAAGCACCTTTCCACTCCTTGTGACCCCAGGGGTTCCTGAGGCGCACCAGCTGCACCAGACATCCACCCACATGAATCTACAGCAGAGAGACACATCAGCAGCTTATGAGCTGATGACTGTCACTTTGGTGAGATCATCACTATATTATTACTTTTCTGATGGGAATATACTCAAATACATCCATCATACAATTGGTTTTTAACTTTGTCACAAAGTAGCATTAGAGAAATCTGGGTCTAGACGTCTAGTGACCAAGCCAGTTGCCACAATGCCAAAGTGGACAAGAAAAATCATTCAAAAAGCAATAAAAGTTATTTGAATAATCAAAATAAGCCTACAGTTGGGAGGTTTCCCTGCTCAAACACACCCACTTTACCTGGCAATTATCAGATAAGTATAATTAGGTTTGTTGGAGCAGGTTAATCATTAAACTGTGGTGGACACTGGCCCTCCAGGACCATAGTTGTGCACCCCTGGATTGGCCAATGAAAACCAATAACCAGTGTTGAGGGTAGTGTTGTAGTCAAAACCACTAGAGTCTGAGTCAAGACGAATACATTGTAGGAGTCGTGTCCAAGTCAAGACTAAAACTTTGTAATAGTGGAGTCTGAGTCAAGACCAATGCTTGTCTTGACTTGTAGTTCTCAAGTCTAAGCCCAGACCAAAGCTTTGTAGTTGTTGAGTTTGAGTCAAGAGTCAGAATTTGTAGAAATTGAATCTGAATCAAGACCAAAACTGTGTAGTTGTTGAGTTTCAGTCAAGAGCAAGACTTTATATTTGTCAAGTCAAAACCAAGACCTTGTAGTCAAGTCTGAGTCAACACCAAAACTTTGTAGGGAAATCTGTGTCAAGACTAAACAGACTAAATGAAGTCAAGACCAAGATTTTTGAGTAGTGGATTCTGAGTTACGACAAAACCTTTGTTGTAAAGGGAGTCTGAATCAAGACCAAGACATTGTAGGATTCTAGTCCATGTAATGATTGATACTTGTAATTGTCAAGTCCAAAATTTGGTAATTGTTAAATCTGAGTTAAGACCAAAAATATCTGAGTTAATCTGAGTTAAGACCAAGATTTTGAAGTAGTTGAGTCCAAACCAAGACTTAAACTTTGCAGTTGTCAAGTCCAAGTCAAGACCAAAACTTTGTAGTTGTTGGGTCTGAGTTGTTTGTTTCTGAGCTCTTGTCACGTTTCCCAATTAGTTTGCGCCGCCACTTCCCCAGACCACTACCACAAAATGTAATGTTGATGATGGCAAAATGTTTGTGTCTGACCTCCTCTGCCCCTGTAATGGAGTAGGCATGTCTCTTGACCAGCTGTTCTTTGGTCACAGCTTCTTTTTCATATGCAGTGCCCTGAAAATACAACATATTGGAGTATAAGAGCTTTTTAAACTTTTTTTATATATTTTTTTATAGTTCTGTCACCTTAACAAAACTCTAAGACAGCTTTGGTGCTAATATTAACTCTATGTTTATAGCTTACTCACGGATATAGATGTGCTCAGCAGAGAGCCACGACTCAGAGACTGCTTCATGATATTAAACAGGTTGAAAGGAGCTTTGCTGAGCTGGTAACATTCCCCAATGCCTCCAGTGAAGTCCTCGAAGCCTTCAGTAGCACATCCTCCTTTCAGAGCCTCATAGCTTCCAATCACTCTGAAGAGTAATCAGAGACTCACTGCTTTAAAGCCTCAATAGGAACAGCATTTCGAAATCAACAATACAAGCTTTCAAATAAGAGTATTAGTAGACTATGGACATAATTATTGAATTCAGGTGTTTCAGCCACACCCATTGCCAACAGGTGGATAAATTTAGCCTTGCCGTCTCGATAGACAAACACTGGCAGTCGAATGCTAGATTTGCCCTGGTAAACTGTGAGTGCTGTTATTGTGGAATGGAATAATCAGCTCAGCAACGAAGTGGTAAACGACACAAACTCACAGAGTGGGTGAGTGCTGAAGTGCTCAGTGCCTATCTTCTGTTGAATCACTCACTAAAAAGTTCCAAAGTGCCTCTGGAATCAATATCAGCAAAGGAACTGCATGTTGGGATGGGTTTCTATGGCTGAGCAGCTGCACACAAGCCTAAGATCTAAATGCACAATGCCAAGAGTCAGATGGAATGGTGTAAAGTGACTGCACTGTGCCAACTGTAAAGTTTGGTAGAGGAGGGATAATGATATGGGGTTGGCCTAGAACCCTTAGTTCCAGTGAAGGGAAATCTTAATGTTTTAGCATAGCAAGACATTTTGGACAATTCTATGCTTCCAACTTTGTAGGAACAGTTTGGGGAAGAACATTTTCTGTTCCATGATTGAGCCCCAATGCACAAAGCAATGTCCATAAAGGCCTAGCTGGGAGTGGAAGAACTTGACCAAATCTTATAGAGCTCTGACCTCAACCCCATCAAACACCACTGGAATGAACTAGAAGGGAGATCATGAGCCAAACCATCTTGTCCAACATCAGTGTCTGATCTCACAAATGCTCTTCTGAATGTATGGAGAAAAATTCCCACACTCCAAAATCTTATAGAAAGTTTCCCAGAACAGTGAAGCTGTTAAAGCTGCAAAGGGGCAACAACTCAATATTAATGCCTATGGATTCGTGTTTCATAGTAAAGTTAGCCAGGTAACGGAATATGTGGACATCTGATTGGCCATTTGAGCTGCTTAACATGCCTGCTAAACACTGACTTGAATATATGTTGCTAGACTAAACATTGTCACTGTATTACGGCCAATCAAAATCCGCCAAGATTGATGATCATGAAAAAGAGGACATAGCTAATTTGAACTGATGTAGTTTCTTCAAGATGTAAGATGTAGGGGTCAGCAATACACAAATAAAATAATCCTCCTCTGCTGTAAAATAAAGCTCTGCTGATCATTCAGCACAGTTTTAACAATAAATGGTCTTCAGCGCTGGAGTTCATGTAGAACTGCTAATTCACCTTTTAGCCCTGAAGGTTGGCACCAGACCACTGGTCACCATAGCAACACAGACAGCCTAGCTAGTAGCTAACAAACAGGCAAAGAGAAAGACAAACATCATTAATTTGGACATGGATTAATTTGCATTTAGAAAGCAGTTAGTTCTTTTCTTGATCAGCCACTAAAAAGTCGCAAAGCTGAGGTCAGCTTCTCATTCGCCAGCTTCTCATTCACCAGCTTCTTGTTTGAATTTTCATGTTCCACCTTAAATGGTGCAGGAGTTAGCTACATAGTTGGCTACATTCTGGCACCTCAGGCACCATTTAAGGTGGAAAGGGAAAATTTGAACAAGAAGCTGGCGAATGAGAAGCAACTTCAGCCTCATAACAAGTGTAACAAGAAACTACACTACTGTTGTGGAAAAGTTTCCTGCCAGAGATGCGAGAAAAGTAGCTATAGCTGAAGCTTAAAGCAGAGCAAAGTACCTCTGTTTTCATTATTATTAGATTTTTTTAATCTATACTAGGACATTAGCACATACTGAGACATATTTACAGCCAAGATGGTGAAACATTACTTCAGTAAAATGAACATATGTTACGGCTCCTAGGATCCTAGGATGGTTCCATTTTTTTGAAACTTGACAAAATGGCTCTTCTTAGCATTTGGCTTGCCGACCCCTGTCTTAGTGGATCGTCCCACATGCACTCACTTTGCATAGGCCTTCTCCAGCAGTGCACTCCAGAACTCACTTCTTTTGGCTGAGTGAACGAACAACAACTCTCCGTCTTTGGTGGGCAGCTTGTCATCGATGACCACGTCCACCCACTTTCCATACTGCCACAGCTGTGGAGAGAAAAGTGTCCAAAACAATAGCACCACGATAGCTACCTTCTCTATCATTCTAGACCTTTTTTAAACATTTGTCTCCTGATGAAAAGTTAAACGGGAGAATCTGACCTGAAAGTGAAAGATTCCAGCATAGCCCTTCATGAAGCTCTGCTCAGGATGAATCACTTGTGCCAGAATGTCTTGGTTCAGAGTCAGAGAGGCAATGGCAGCCATCAGCCAGCAGTCACCTGCAGGGATGAATGTACATCATTTTCCCAACAGCATGTAAGTTAAATGAAACTGCCTGTAATTTAGTTGCTACCTTCCATGCTAGGATCCAAACATCTGATACCACTACCAAGAACAGTTTATATTTTATCATAAAAATGGTGGAAATACAGTCTGTTTGTCCTTGTTATTCAAGAAAGCATCATTTAAACATCAAATACTGATATTTAAATATTGAATATGTGAATATTAATGAAGAATGTGTAATGTAATAATGGAACCGTCAGCTGACCGCTAGTCTCAGTTCTCTGCAAGGAAGTGGGATGACTCAGCTTTTTGAACTGAATTCAGGGGCTGAAGTTATGGGTTTAAGTTAGATCTAAATCTAAATCTATTTAGGGATTTTAGTCAGAATTGCGTAATTTATGGTTTTAAATTCTGGGTTTAAGTTAGTTCTATGTAATTTAGGGTTTCATGTGTTGGGATTAAGTTAGATATGTCATTTTGAGATTAACGTTATGGGTTTAAATTAGATGTATGTGATTTAAGGGTTTAAGGTATTGATTTAAGTTAGACCTGTGTAATTTGCTGTTTAAAGTAAATTTATGTAATTTATGGTTAAGTTATGGGTTTAGGTAAGATCTCTATAATGTAGGGGTTTAAGTAAAATTTATGCAATTTAGGTGTTTATGTTAGGGATTTTGGTTACATCTATGTAATTTAGAGGTTTATGAGTTATGTTAGATCTATAGAATTTATGGGTTTCAGTCAGAATTGTATAATTTATGGGTTTAAGTGTTGGGTTTCAGTTAGATATATGTAATGTATGAGTATAAATGATTGATTTAAGTTAGATCTGTATAATTTAGTGTTTAAGATAGATTTATATAATTGTATGGGCTTCAGCTATGGGTTAGATCTATGCAATTTGCAGCTTTACATTATGGGTTTAGGTTTGATCTGTGCAATTCAGAGGTTTTAGTTAGATCTATGTGATTTAGGAGTATAAGATATGGGTTTTGGTTATATAGATGTAGCATAGGGGTTTAAACTATGGGTTCAAATTAGATCTATGAAATTTGGGAGCATAAGTTAGATTTACATCATTTTAGACATTTAATTTATGGGTTTAAATCAGATTTACACAGTTTAGAGGTTTACGTTGTGGTTTTAAGTTGAATACACATAATTTAGCAGTTTAAGTTATGGGTTTAAATTGGATTTATGTATTTTACTGTAGAGAAACTTGCTGACTTTATTTACAACTACAGTTTTTACAGTGGTGATGATAGGATACAGGGTTAATGTGGTCTACAGTGCAAGCATTCACCATATAAGTCTGACAACGTTTCATTGACACAAATGGCCAATTTTCACACAGTTACATGTATTAGTTTAGTATGTTTACCAAGAGAAAAATGATGAAAACTAACAACAGTTGTAACAGTGACTGTTCAATAAATAGTGTCATTCATGAGTATTAACAGCAGTCAGTATTGATACTGATATGCACCAAAACATCAGTGGAAATAATAGTGCACCTTATCTATCTCTCTGATCTTTAGAGTTGGTGACGTCATTGCTCAGTCAAATTACAGCTTCATAGAACAGAGAGGCTGTTTAACTGGTTCAGGGAGTTTCAGCTAAAAGAGCGCAACAACAGCTAGCATACTATTTCAGTGTTAGGTAGGAAGGTGTGTGTGTGAACAAGTGCACATTCTGCCAGTCTGACTGCAGTAAGAATGACATGGATGTTTTAGGCAGAAATGTCTTGCTATTTCTCCACTTACCCAGATCTCCTTGGCAGATGTCAGTCCTCGTGGCCCCATCAGTGATGAACTTGGGTTCCGAGCACAGCTCCTGCAGAACAGAACGAGCAGCTGAATGGACACACCTACTCCTACATGTGCTGCCTTGCATTTGCTCTGTGTGGAAGCTGCTGAAGATCTTACACTACTTGTACAGTTTGCTTAGGTTGAAATAACGATGGGCCATGAAACTGATTTTGGAAGTCTTGGACTAATGCTTTGAAGCTAAATGTACTGTGTAGTGTTCAAAGACCACACTTCATTTATTTTATTTCAAGTCAAAACGGCCAAAGTACAAGTTATTCATTATAATCGGAAGATTAAATATAAGACAATCCAATGTTAAAGCACAAGGAAGGGGGTTACAGTTATCTGAAGACATATTTATTTAACAGTTAGTACATCTGCTTTCCTCCACAGGTCCTGAAGTTACAGACAGGGATAACCACTAAAGCTAAAGATGTTAGCCTTCAGCAGCACTTACTCTTGGTCTTTTCCATTGCACTCCTCTGGCTTTGGATGAGTTTGGTCCAAGTTCCTCAAATCCCAGGGACTCAGGGGCAGCTGGGAATATGGGGTCAGAAAAGAGTTGTCCACTGCTCTGACATTGCCTCCTCAGAGCTTCAAAATCTTGGTCCAGGTACTTGATGGCATGCCTCTTGGCCAAAGTGGAGGCCGATCCTGGCATTCTTCTCTTTAAATGTGTTGAATCACAGTATGGGTGTTTTGAGTTCAGAAGTGAAGCGACTTAAGAGCCTCTCCGCCCCTCCAGAGCACTTTTCAGGCGGGGTGTGTCTGTCATGAACGAGTTTGCCGGGCTTTTAGGAGGGACAAGAAGAGAAATTAGGGTTAAGCAAATCTTCTTGGATACTTTCAGTTTCAGGTACAGTATATAAAAAGTGTAAGCAATGTAGCTTTATTTGAGTAATTTATTAATTTAATGTGTGTGTTTCACTGTAAAAAGTGGCTTGTTAGATGTACTTAAAAAATGATTTCATGTAGTAACAAGCACTTGAACTAGTTTTTTTAAATATATCTGATCAGCTGCTTTTTACAGTGCAGAGCTGAAAACCCTAATATGTAATGCTGTGACATGACAGCAGGAAGAAATATGTGTCTATGAATGTTTACACATATAGATCTTTTTAAATGAACCAGACTCAGTTCTGCTGAAGTGAATTAGCTGCAAATGATCTCAGTGCTTTTTGTGTTTGCTGTGTAAACAGCCTTTAAAGGGAACTTGGTTCTCTTTCTGGTTCTCTTTGGCACTGATGATGTGAAAAAAGTCTGGGATAGCAACAATAGCTGAAGTAACAGACCATTAGCATTTGTCTGTTTATCTAAAAAACTGACCACATTTCTCTGTGTAAATTTTAAGCCATGTGCTATCTACTGTGGCTTTCTGTGATGTCAATGTAGCCTTAACTCAACAGAATGACAACATGCTGACATGCAAACACTCCTGAGTGATTAAACAGTGCTTGGGGTCTGAGCAGTGCTGCCCGTCAACACAGAATGTCAGGGCAGTGTGCCCACCTTCATGAAAAACAATGACTTTTAATTTTTGGATGCGCCTCATCTGGTGTGTGGTGGCCTTAAGACGCAAATGCTTGGACCCCCACGATCGCCACTTGCAATATAATTTGTAGACTGCTATTAACCTTTTATAGTCCAGAGAAATCAATGTGTTATACATCAGTTTCAGATGAAAAGTAAATGGAAGCTCCTTTGGAGCTTGAAACGAACTTTTCTGCAAGGGTGTGTTAGTTAGATTGGCCCATAAACATTAAATACTGCATCTGTGGGTTGCCAGAATTGTATGTTTTCAGTGCAACACCCTCCCCACATATAAAAAGCAAACAGACTCTCATGACTTATAGCTTTTAATACGCTAACAGTGCTGTTTCTTGCTACAGAAACCCATTGGAAATCATTCCTACCCACTACGTACTGGAAGATTGTGGTTCCTATGTACAGTAAGCCACAAATTTCTGAAACCGTGAGGCAAAATGCAAAGCAGGTGTGAGGTGTTTTGTTTTCCACAATCAAATGTGCACAAATTATTTTGACCACAAAGCAAATCTTTCTGATGCCACCTTGTGACATGGTCTGAATTTGGATCAAATTCGGGATTAAATCTCTTCACATATGCACAGAAAACCATGACTCAGCAGCCTGAGACCACTTAAAACTCTGAAGCAGTCCAAGAGTGAAAAAGCCCTATGTGACTCTATGATAACAATGGGACCCCAGGTTGCTGGAGTGCAGGCTTAATAGGAAGCTCATTAGAATTCATTAGAACTACTCACATTTAGGCGTGTAGTTAAATCTGTCTCTGTTTGAATGTCATCATGAAGATGGACACCAGCCTGGCATTCTGTATAGCTGTTGGGGAAAATCTTTGATTTATGAGGACCTGTAAGAGTTTGCCAGTCTGTGTTCATCGAGTCATGCTGTGGTTCAGTTATATAAATGCCACCAACAGAAACACGCTGGACTCTGCAGTGGTCATTTCATTGTTTGGAAAACACCAGCAGCTCCTTTGTTTGAATATCCATGGTGTTGGGTGGTCTTTTCCTGATGAAGCGATGGATGTGGATGTTTTCAGATGTGAATGCTGTTTTATTGGTCTACCAGATCTTGCGGGTGGTTGTTAAGGAGTTCCATGTTCTCTTCTCATTTTTTGAACTCCAGTTTTGGAAACTCCTTCCTTATGCGAGTGCATTATCTTGTATCTGGTCTCAGAAATATCTCTTTTAGCCATTTTAGATGCATTAGAAAGAATTTGATGGTAGCTAAACGTGAGTTTGGGTAGCTGCTTGAATGAATGGGTGAATGAGGTCACTTTGAAAGGGAACATATTGTGAGTGACTCCTATGGGAACAGCTTTCGTTGGGAGAACACAGCTGTAACTTGGTTTTAAGATGGAGATGGAAGAGGTAAAGTGGCAGCACGAAATGAAAGAGTGGACAAATTAAATATTGTTAGCTTTATACTGTTTTATACTTTATACTTGTGTGTAATAGGTTTTAAATATATGTTTGCTCTGGTCTCTGACTTTTGCACAGTACTGTATGTGTATGGTCAGCATAGTGTATAGTGGGTCACACCCCTGTCTTCTACACTATAGACAACCCCCCTGCCAGAGCAAGCACCCTACTCTATACCAATAAGAGTCCTTGGGCAAGACTCCTAACACTACCTTCGCCTGCTTGTGTCGCTGTCGACAAGGGCATCTGCCAAATGACACGAATATATTTCAGGAAAGAAGAGGACAATAGAACCGTTTGATTTATTTGTTTATTATTGTAATATTAAAATATTCAATATTTATGAAATATTAAATAGAAATATGACAGTTACGTTTTGGTAGTATATCATTGATTTAAGGCTGAAACCTAATAGACTGGAGTAAAACTTTAAATACAGCTTTATTTATCTCTGCATTTATTGAGTAGTTAAGTATTTTGCAGCTGTAATGTACATTGTAGGTGCAGAAACCCCCACTAGTGGCACCTGGGTTCTGCAGGGGGTCTATTTCTCAGAGAACACCCTCAGCAGGAAGCTGCCCTCATGGTTTGGCTCATAGGTGGAGGGTATGATGATGTACTGTCCGGGTGGGAGAGCAAAGCGCTGGCTCACTTCACGTCTCGCATAGTGTTCGGATGTGAAGGCAGCTTTCGCAGTAGACAGCACCTCATGGCTCAATTTGCCGCCTTTGTGCTGAAACATACAAAAACATTCAACTCAACATATAAAAGGTATAAACAAAGTCAACCGGAATTATGCTTCATTCTAGAGAAACCAGTGTTCACAGTGGTCCAAAGACCTCCATAAATATGCCTCTACTAGCTAACTCAAAGAAAGTTCTAGCATGTAATGGTTAAGAATAAGCTGCCTTATTTTATGAAAGCCTAAAATCAATTTAATAAATCCATTAATGGAGGAGGGATAAATGCGGGTGAATTGGCCACAGCAAAAAATGACACCTTAACAAGAGAAATCATCGAGGTTAGCGATCTGGCCCTGTGACCGGAAGGTCGCCGGTTCGATCCCCAGGGCCGACAGTACATGACTGAGGTGTCCTTGAGCAAGACACCTAACCCCCAACTGCTCCCCGGGCGCCGTGGATAGGGCTGCCCACCGCTCTGGGCAAGTGTGCTCACTGCCCCCTAGTGTGTGTGTGTTCACTAGTGTGTATGTGGTGTTTCACGTCACGGATGGGTTAAATGCGAAGGTGGAATTTCCCTGGTTGTGGGATCAAAAAAGTATCACTTACTTACTTACTTACTTAAAGTAACTTTATGATGATTTTATGATCTCACTTTATTAACAGACAATTCCCATTTGTTAAAATAAGCAAAATTATCTGCCAACATAGTGAAATAAGTTTACAAAACCAAATCACTCAAAACAAGTGAATAATGTCTGTAAAATTAATACACCATCCAAATGAGTATAGCCAGCAGAACAAGCAAAGATGGATAACACAGCACCAACAAAGAGCTACTATTCCTTATCTAAATACACTGAAATATTGTAGACTGGGAGAGAATGGGAAAGCCATAAGCTGATCACATTTCAAGTGCACAGGAGGATGGGTGAGGGAGCGGGAGATCCATGTGAGCAGACACCTTCTAGATCTTTCAATGTGAAGAATTTGTTGCTCAACATAATACTTCAGGTCACAGGATGGTGGGCTGAGTGCATACAGCCTCACAGATTCCACAGGTTCCATCTCGCATGGAGTAAGGCAGCTCACCTCCTTATGTCTCCCACCCACCTGGGTGGACAATGGTCCTCAAGTTGCTGCATCCACACCGGCCACAGACGTTATTGTATGTACCAATGCTTGCATGACACCCAGGAAGTCTCCATCAAGTACCACAATCCTCTGGCTTAGATGGGCACAGTCGTAGCAGTCAGATGGTAAATGGAATGGTGGTGTTGTTGGGGGGGGCAAACAAAATGTTTCCAAACTCAGTATGTTTTGTCCTACATACATTCTTCCTCTGAATTACGAGGTTGTTCAAGGAGCCAAAATATGAATTTTGCTACTGTCATGTGCAACTCCCAAACTGGCCACCAGAGGTCATCCTCTCCAGAATCCTGACTGCCACTCACCCACACCTGTTGTCAATCTTCGTTCATCAACTCCCCTATTCACACTCTCTTTCCACTTGCTGTGAAGCATTGTTGGTGTGTCACTACAACCTTTTCTAGTTAACGGTTTGACCTTGTGGTTTTATTGATCTTAGCTAGCCCTTTTTTGACTCTGAGTTTTGGACTTTGTCTTGGATTTTTTTTTTGTCTTGGATGTTGTCTTTTTGGCCTCTGACCCTCTGCTCTGCCCCGATCCTGTTTTTGGACTGTGTTTTTTGTGCCTTTGTCCATCATAATAAAGCCTGCTCATGGATTCTACCAACGAGCCTAGTCCAGCATTGCGACTCAAAGCTAGTGGCAGTAGGAGTAGCTGGTGTTTTGATTTCACTCTTTTGTGATGTCGAAAATGACTGGATTTACATAAATCCATCTATTTGGCCTACAGCAGTTTAGTTCGGCCCACTCACGCTAAAGTTATAAGGAGTGTTTCAACCCATGACTGCTTTTTGTTTTTTGGGAGGCCAAATACAGAGCAGCCAATCAGAGCGGAGCTCATTTACATACATCAGTCCTAAGGGCAAAGTAACAAAGACTGCTTGTTTACTTGTATGGAATGAACAGAGGTTGGAAAATGTGGAAATGCAAAAAGGAGACAAGTCATATCACTTTTGATGTACCTTCTTTTTGAGGTACTGAAGAGGCCATTTGGTAATACTGTCTCTGCAACTTCTGAAAATAAATCTATATGCTTATAATAGTACTGTAACTATGGTTTTAATGTCTCTGCTGTGTCTGCACTGCTATTTATTAACACGTCAAACTGAAGAGGATTACAGTTTGAAGGCACCTCGACTACTGACACAGAGGATCACAGCAGGTTGAGTACTACATGTTAGAGATACACACCACTTTTGGGACAAACACACACACAAAAGAATACTGTTCCTGTTGTCAGGCATTATTTCATTGACTGGGTTTTTACACACTTTGTAGGAGTAGCGTGATGTCTTACTGGGTAGACAGCAAAGCAAATGTTGTTGAAGTTATGTCCGAGTTTTCTCTCTTTGCGCATGTCTTTCTGCATCAGACCCACAAGTACAGAGCAGGTATGCATACCACCGTGGCTCTCGTGATCCAGATTCATCACAAACTGGGGGTTGGAGCTGAATGTAGCTGCAGAAAACAGAAACATACACCACTTTATTAGAAACACTGAATGTTCTTTCTACTCACACTGAGCACCTCATAGCCAGTTACTCGATATGTCTAGACGTGTACAATTAAAGACAGGAAAATTTGCTCGGTTGTTGTTGAGCAGATATTTGGGTGGTGGATCATTCTCAGTGCAGCAGTGACATTGACCTGGTATAGTGTGGTGCTGCTTGTATCAAACACAGTGGTGACGTTGTTGGCAGAATCCTACCACTGATGAAGATGACTAACAAAAACCAGTATGGCAATGGGCGCACTATAGTCTCTAATTGTTTCACTACCAAGTTAGGCAAAAACAACTGGCAAAAGTGGCAAGGCTCATCATTGCTGCAATGGAAGGAGGACGAAGGGCTGGCCTCAATTCTAAGCTAAAGGCTAACCCCAAGAGATCAGCCATTCCTTCCCAATTGAACTAACTTTAGCTCAATATACAACTGGCTGCACAAAGCAGGAGGTGAGTGCAGTAGTATTCAACTGCAGAGCCGCAGCACTGCAAACTTAGATCTCACATTTTCAGCAGCCTGCACCTCCGTTTAGGAAGTGCAGATGCACTTTCGGCTCTCTTGAGTACAGGAGTAAATGGTGGACTGGTATAGGGTTTCTATAGACATTACGCGCCACCTTCTGTGTCCTTGAGTATCAGAAGTACCAATACTGACTCTATGTAGTGGTCTGTACATGTAAATTTCTCAAGACATTTGTCTCAAACCAAGGCTAAAGGCTATCATTACTTCAAGAGACCGGCAGTTCCTTCAATATGTCTTCCTAATGTTCACTCTGTCAATAACAACCTGGACTAACATCAACTCAGACTGCGACTGATAACACAGTGGGAAATGAGTGATGACTGAAAGAAGCCTGGCTCATCCATTGAGGTAAGGGATTCCCATTAGCATATTTTACACTGTGTGTTGCGCTATGTGGTGTATTTGTGAAACCAAAAGCTCTGGAAGAATTCCAACTGGTGTATCACCCACTGCTACTGTCTTTCTGTGAAATACTGGCATTACAGATTTTGCCATAAGCAATTTTGCTGTTGCTTGTCAATACACACCACTGATGTGCTGGTTAAGTTTTGTCTACAGGCTGTCATAGGTATCCCCATTTTCAATAACAGTTCTGCGTTGAAATGTCAGCTGTGGCACCAATACTGATATGGTGTGGGTGCAACTCTAGTCTCAAACACTTTGTAACATCACATACAGAGCTGAGAGTGTGGGTGTGATCATGCTGGGTCTGAGAGTGCAGTACTGCAACCCTGCAGTTACTGTCTCCTCAGTGAGGGACCTCTGCATGTTCATTTTTTTGCATCCTTAAGTCATTCAGCTAAACAGGATAGCATTTTTAGTGTAATTTGAGTGTAAAAGAGACAACAGTGTGAGTTGTATTTGGTATTTGGTATTTGGTATCTGGTATTTGAAGCATACCTGTGTTTTTACTGGAGCCACCTGCAGTTGAGCCATTCTTCCAGTTGCCCTCAAACTGCTGAAGGGCCCACTGACCAACATGATCACTGCTTGAAAGGTCTGGAGTCAGGTTACAGATCTCCACCTTTGAGTACCGCTCCACAAAGTCTGAATATGCCATCCTGAAACAAAGATAAACAGAAAAGCAAAGAGTACAAGAATCATGGGCAAAAACAGCACCTGAAAGATTTCAAGTTGTTTTTTTGTACTGGGAAGAAGCAGCATCTCGCTCAGTGAAACTCACCAGAACTCTCCGTCATCTGCCGAGTAATTGAGTTTGGCCTTCTCCTGTGGCAGAACATAGTCCCACTCCTTGGAACTAAGAAAGAAATTATGAGGATCTTACCAAACTTGATCACTCAGTATTGGTGTGATCCACAGTTGAATGGAAGACTCACTTGTCGCTCCAAGCACCATTCCACTCTTTGTGTCCCCAGGGGTTCCTGAGGCGCACCAGCTGCACCAGATGTCCACCCACATGAACCTACAGCAGTGAAATATCACCCAAAGACCAGTTGCACATTGGTGTGTCTCATCAGTGAGAACATCATCATTCCCTAACACATTTACAAAGCAACAGGGGTCACTCAGTTTACTTTTACATTATTATTCAAGAATACACCGTTAAAAATTGAGATGATTTCTTTCCAATTGTTTGTGAAATCCTTTTTTGAAAGTCTCAAAGCTGTTTTACCCCCTTAGTAACACTTTAAAAGCAAAAATGCAACAGTAAATGTTTAATGAACCAAATACTGAAATGCTTTCATTTTAAGTTTATTTTATTCCATTAAGCTTAAAAATAATGGAATCTTTTCATTAAATGTAAGTTGACTAAAACTCTATTATAAAATTATAAAAACAGTTGGTAGTTGGTAGAACATTCTCCATTCAGGAAAATGAGTATCAATTGCTGTACTGGTGTGTTTTAGCTGTAATGATATTTTACACATGAAAGAAAACGAATTTGTGACTCTGCCTTATAACCTACTACCGAATTTGACCTAATTTTCTTCCCAGTTCCACCTACGAGCTAGGTCTGCCCAATCACTCCAAGCTGGGAGGGTTAAGGCTAGCATGTGCTTCCTCTGAGACACTTGAAGCACCAACGCATCAAACTGCTCTATGCACTGATGTCATTGGACAACTTAAATTGCTCGTAGGAGAATGTTCATTCTATTACATCAGCTAACAGATGCCCATGTTGGTTAGCATCACACTGAGTGATGGAGAGATAGCAAGGCCAATAGACCACAGAAGTCATACATAATTCTGTAGTTGGCATCATTACAAGGTCATTGTGGCAGTGAAATATGAATTTTACTACATTCAAGCTAATACTGTTGCACGCTGAATCGACATCAAGAAAGAGGCAATAATGGAAAAGCACCCCAAACAAACCAGCTGCCTTGTCCATTTGCCTTGGCAGTAGTAAAGTACATTACTATTGTAGTGTGTTTAAGAAATGTTTTGGGATGTTAGTTTTTGGTTATATGTTTAGTATCTCATTTTGCTATGGACTCTTATTGTAGAGGGAGGGGCTAGGAACCACCCTGGAGATTGTGTGTGTGTGTGTGTGTGTGTGTGTGTGTGTGTGTGTGTGTGTGTGTGTGAACAAAGAGAGAGAGTGAGAGATGTGAACTAACTAGTTAGAGAGCAAGCTGTTGAGAAAAACTCAAAGAAAACAGCTGGAAAATAAAATCCCACTTCTGACACCAACGGTAGCGCTCACTGCTGTTAATAACAGTTTTTAAAAGCTCCTCTTGTGTTCAGCATGGCTGCGGCTGACAACAGCTGGAGAATAAAGCACGTGAATTGTGTGAAAGCAGTGTCTCTTTTAAAAAACTACTATTATTAAAGTCTATTTAAAATGATTTGTTAAACTAGGAGCAATATCTCACCTAAACAAGGTAGCTTTTAACCCTGCTTTGCTTTTAGTCCACTTTTTTTTCTCTCTTTTTTGTGCCATGGTTTGTCACTCCCTGTGGCTAATTGGATATACGGTCTCTTCATATGCTTAAGAAATATACATGAAAATTAGTCGGAATGCACATCCCAAGATCAGACCAGGGTTTATAATCATGCATGTTTACACATATAGCAAATATACAC
Organism: Pygocentrus nattereri; assembly: GCF_015220715.1. Classification (NCBI taxonomy): domain Eukaryota; kingdom Metazoa; phylum Chordata; class Actinopteri; order Characiformes; family Serrasalmidae; genus Pygocentrus; species Pygocentrus nattereri. Next base: position 7,520,862 of record NC_051235.1, read on the forward strand.
AGTGCGCAGGATGAGTTTTTGTCTGACCTCTTCAGCCGCTGTGATGGAGTAGGCATGCGTCTTGACCAGCTGCTCTTTGGTTACATCTTCTGTTTCATTTGCGCTTGCCTGCTCAAAAATGCAATACATTGGACTGTTAGAGCTTTTTGTATTTATTGTATTATTGTATTTTTGTATTTTATCCTTTCATATGTCAATAGAACTTGCCTGGGACTGATATTAAACCTGCTTATCAGTTACTGCTTACTTACAGATATGGATGTGCTCAGCAGTGAACCCCGGCTCAGTGCTTTCTTCATGATATTAAACAGATTGGAAGGAGCTTTGTTGAGCTCATAGAGCTCCGCAATGCCGCCAGTGAAGTCCTCAAAGCCTTCAGTGGCACTTCCTCCTTTGAGAGCCTCGTAGCTGCCATTTACCCTGAAGAGCAATGAGAGACAACATCTGTCACACTGCTTTACAACCCCACCAGGAGCAGACCTGCAAGAATAGCAGTATTTAATAGTGGATTTCCTGGGATTTCTACTGATATGGATTTGCATCCAGTCTTATGCCTGCAAATAAGCCTCTGGCTGGCTTTACACAAAGAAACATCAGTTGCTTGAAACCTACCTACCACCAAATTGAGGTATAGCATCTTGTAACTCAATTGAAACTCAATGTTGTGTGATATATTTGAGCTCTTGTTATCTATGAATTACTCAGTAACTATGACAAAACTATTAAATAAAGTATGAACAGTCAGCTCCGTCATTTTTGGCACCCTTGGGTTATAAATAGCTAACACTGAACATAGGAGAAAAATCTAAACTTTTGACTTTGGAAATTGAAGTATATTTAGAAAACAACAACCCTTACCATTTGTTTAACAAAAGTTTTCTGGAGAAATTCCTTGTACATCTGTCACTTGGTGAGTAAAAGATTCTGTTTCTAATTCATACAAATTAACCATGATTTAAATCACAGTGACAATATTAGCTAGGAATTCAAATTAGACATGCTTTTCCAAAATTATTGAAGCATTTTTGCAAATTTGGGCTCATGTTTGGGATCATTGTCCTGCCAAATGATCAAACCACAACCTAGTTTTAGCATTTTGTCAGAGGCAGACAAAATTTCATTTAAAATCTCCTGGTACTTAAAAGAGTCTGGGATGATCCACCTAAAATAAGGTTCACTACAGCTCTGGTTGTTTTAAACTTTACAGTGGATATGAGCATTTTCAGGCATGTAGCAACTTTTTCATGGCCATTGACTAATTTATGAGGACTGAAAGATTAAAGAATTTGGCCTCTGTCATCTTTTTGTCTTTGTCATTTATTCTCCAGTGAAACAGGAACCAACTGATGACCATGTAAGAGCTCTTGAACACTCAAGTGGGCTTTTAAAAAAGTGGATTTTACCCATTTTTTCCAAGGATGCCAACAGTAATGGAGCTAACTGTGGTCTATGAGGGGTTACACCAGGGGTCTAAAGGTTTGAGCTATGAAATTAGAACATCAAATGGTAGCATGCATTCACTTTGCATAGGCCTTCTCCAGCAGCGCACTCCAGAATTCATTTTTGTCAAGTGAGTGAACAAACAACAGCTTTCCGTTTCTGGTGGGTAGCAAGTCGTCAATGACAACGTCCACCCACTGTCCATACTGCCACAGCTGTGGAGAGAAAGACTTAATTAAATATCAGCAGCAAAAAACATGAATTACAGAAGAAAAAAAAGTTTTTCCTACCTGGAAATGAAAGATGCCAGCATAGTTTTCCTCAAAGTTCTGTTCAGGATGAATCACTCTTGCCAAAATGTCTGGGTCCAGAGTCAGAGAGGCAATAGCTGCCATCAGCCAGCAGTCGCCTGCAGGAATAAAGGTACATAAAATTTCCTCATTACCATCATTACTGGTGAGCAAAATTAATATAACATATAAAAAGTAGATTTACTTTTCATTTTTTGAGAACAAAAGTCACCAGACCTCTTTGGGGGAGGGCTGAAAAGGGGACAGGCTTAACTAGCTGTGTTGTAAGTACCCTACTACACATTTCTTGCATACATGAGTTTTGCTCTTTGCAAGTAGACAAGGGATTCATGTTGAAAATAAAGACATCTCAAACTCACCTAAAGCTCCTTGGTTAATATCAGCCTTTGTAGCTCCGCCAACAATAAACTTGGGGTTCTGAATAATGTCCTATAACGCACCACACAGACACACAACTCAACATCATCAGCAGGAGCATTTAGCACGCTTTAAATGTAACTGCCCTGTTTTTCTATAGTTCTACAATTCGGTGGTTGAGACGTACAAACCCAGTTCCAAAAAAGTGGAGACTGTATGTGAAATGCAGATAACAACCCACTTTAGCCTGTATTTAAAATATAGCAGTGCAAAGGCAAGATATTTAATGTTCAGCTTCATTGTTTTTTGTAAACATATGCTCATTCTAAAACTAATGCCTGCAGCAAGTTCCAAAAAAGTTGGGAAAAAAGACTAGGAATGTTGTTCCATGTTCAGAAAGCATTTTAAAACAAGTGATGTAATCATGCTTGGATGCAAAAGGAGCATCCAGGAAAGGTCCAGTCTTTCTGGGCAAGGATGTGTTGAGGCTTGTCACTTTGCCAACAAATGCATCAGCAAATAGTCCAACTGTTGCAATAACATTATCATCAAAATATTCAGGGAAGTTCTGTACATAAAAAGAACAACCAAAAACCCAAAGACCTGTGAGATACAAATCCTCAGACAGCGCTGCATTAAAAGCTAGTATAACTCTGCGATCGATATCGCCGGATGGATTCGGAAATACTTTAACACATCGCTGTCAATAAACATTGTTCATCCCTTAATCCACAAAAGCAAGTAAAAACTTCACTGAGCATAGCAGAAGCCACATGTCAACAACATCCAGACATGCTATGGTCTTCTCTGGGCTTCAGCTCAGGGCCAAAGCAAAAGGAAAGGACTCCCCAGCATAAAGCTCATAATCCAGGATCTGTCATGGTAGAGGGGTGGGAGGGGCATTACTAGGTAATCTGACCATCTGTGACCATAATTTTTTAATAAAAGAGCATTTATTTACCAAAAAAAGCCAATTTTTTTGTTTGTTTGTTTGTTTTTTTACACCATCCCAACTTGTAAACAAAGCTTTCTAGTAAACCCCAAACTGAACAAGTGCAATTGTTGTGGACTCACCTTGGGCCTTTTCCACACCACTTCTTTGGCCATGTCAGAATTTGGGCCAAGCAGGTTGAAGCCCAAAGACTCGGGCGCAGCTGGAAACGTTGGATCTGAGAATAACGCTTTTTTACTGAGGCACTGAGCCTTCAGTGTGTCGTAGTCTTGGTTGAGAAACTTAACAAGCTTGTTAGAAGCTGCCATTTCGGAAAATCGGTGGAGCGTCTTCGAATGTCTTAATCTTCGGGTGCCTTAGGTGGCGTAGGAGTGTCCACTCGCTGTCCTGTAGAGGTTTTTAAACCTTTTCACCCAAAGGCTGCTTTGTTACACAAAGTAGCCTAATGTGTAGTTACTATTTGTCTTCATTTGCATTGACAAACACTTTGGGATGTATCAGCCACACAGTGCAATAAAACACAGCCTACTTCGGAAGTGTGCTTGCGTGATATGCTTCACTGCATAATAGTTGTCAGGGATCCACTGGTTCTAAAATATATTTGAAATAATAACCAATAACTTTTACAGTATGCCTAAATGTATTTAGTAGTGCTTACCCTGGTAGAATGACACATTTTCTGGATGTTATTGATACGCGGCCTCTGCTTCGCGTAATTGCATTTGTAAATGACGTTGTGTTTACCAACAAGTGTTTTCCAAAGTATTCCCGAGCTCATGTGGTTATATTCATTACTGAAGCATGCCCGTTTTTAATACTGATGGAATAAATAGAAAATGTTCCCAATATATGGTTGAAGAGAACATCTTTCTCTTATATTAAGAGGTATACACAGGAAAGTACCACAGAACTCTAAGCAGAGGCCTAGAAGTGAACTATTGAACCTTAAGCATAAGTAGGCCAGTTGTATAAGGGCTATATACAGCAGAGATGGGAACAAGTCTTGTCTTCACACTCAAGTCCTGAGTCAAGTCTTAAGTCAAGGGTACAATCCCATTTCACCCCTTGCCCCGACCCCTCAGCCCTTAGCCCTCTGTTTGCGCATTCATGTCTAGGGGATGGGTGTCCTGATTTTTGTTGAGATAGAGGGGTAGAGTGAAGTGTTAGGGCTACATGACCCTCCAAACAGAGGCTTTTCAGAGGCCCCAAACGGAGTGTTATGAGAAAGGAAGAAAAACCGGCAAGACGGCTGAACAAGAGACCAATGAAACCCACAAATGTGAGAATTTTCTCAGTTAAAAAATATAATGACCATTGTTTTATCTTAGTTTAATGTCGTTTCAATGTATTATGGTCGTTTTCTTCATAACAAGCATAAAAAATTGTTAATCACATGCTAATGTCTCAGTAGCTAGCCAGTTAACTTTCCTGTTCCGCCTTAAATAGTCCAGCAGTTCTGACGCCTGAAGCGCCAGAATGTAACTGCTGCACTATTTAAGGTGGAACGGGAAAATTCGAACAAGAAGCTGGTGCATATCTGACTTCAGCTTCACATCACCGAAGAATTAGGGGTGGGTGATGATAAATAATTATAGCCCCTCTTTGAAAGCACATGATCCCTAAATGTAGCTAAAGCCTCTCTGCTATCGCTGAAGACGGGCTGGGTCGCCTACAAAGCAGCACTAGTAGCTGTTAATGAGGCGATGTTTTTTTTCTTTCGTAGGGTAAGATTTCAACCATTACCCCTTGTAACTCAGTTCCAAGGGGGTAGGGTGACACTCAAAAACAAGAGGTAGGGGTAAAAAGAAGAAATGGGATTGGGGCAAAATAGTCGAGTCTCAGTTCAAGTCCCGAGTCAGTGCAAACGAGTCTGAAGTCGAGTCCCAAGTTAGTCGAGTCCTTAAGCACTTTTTGACAACTAGTGTTGTCTCAAAGCAGCTTTGCAGAAAAGCAGTTTATAGAAGGAAAACAGTTTATGGAATGGTTATCAAAAGAAAACTGAGAAAATATCATTTCAGTGGATTATGGTGCAATTATGTTCCCTGTCTAAAGATACTGAGATGCACCCTTGAGGGTTCCACCCCAGTGACAGGAGCAGTCCTGCCCCAGTGATGGTTTCATACCTTTTTTTCAGAGAGTATATCTGGAACCATGAACACTCACAGAACCATTTGCATGCTTAAAAGTTTCTTTGACTGGTGAAATGGTTCTTGCGGTTCATGGAGATGATACATAGCATTCTTCTATGTCTTATGTTTTAAAAAATTCACATAGCTGTGAATTTTTTTGGTTTATATTGGAAGTGAATAAACCGTTGCTGCCTCGTATCTCCAAAACGGTAACTTTTCAGGAAAGGTAAAACATTCTGAACTCATAGTGGAACTTACTGTAAGTTTTTTAAAAATTATTTTAGACCGTTCTTATAGATCTGTCATTGCCGAATCGACACACAATGTAAAGAAGCTTACGTTTATAAATAAAAAAGTCAAGCTACTTTTTGTTGAGGTGTTTTATCTGTTTGTATTACTGAGAAACAAAATATTTCTCTGCAAATTTCACATTAACATGACAAATTTAAATTCACCGACAAAAAAACTTTTACGGATCTTCAGCTCAACTTAACATTAATTGAAAGGAAGGAAACCCTACAGCCTTCCCTGAGTATTGTACTCATTTCTGGTTGAAATTTGAATTGTATGTCTTGCAATACTTTGCAAAGAGTCAAACACATTTGGTGTCCAGATTTTGCTTCTTTAGTTTAACACTGGAGCTATGAGGCTAATGCAGCAAGCACACACTGGAAGTCAATAGTCATCCCAATCTTTTCCATAAATACATCTTCAAAATTTGGACGGCAAAGAGGGAAATTGTCTAATTGATTTTTTTTGTTGCCTCTACTTTAACTTGAAGGGCGGCACGGTGGCGTGGTGGGTAGCGCTGTCGCCTCACAGCAAGGAGGGTCTGGGTTCGATTCCCCGGCTGGGTGACCAGGGTCCTCTCTGTGTGGAGTTTGCATGTTCTCCCTGTGTCTGTGTGGGTTTCCTCCGACAGTCCAAAGACATGCAGTCAGGCCAATTGGACATGCTAAATTGCCCCTGGGTGTGAGTGACTGTCTGTGTCTGTTTGCCTGCCCTGCGATGGACTGGCAACCTGTCCAGGGTGTATCCTGCCTTTCACATGAAGACTGCTGGGATTGGCTCCAGCACCCAGACCCCCCCCCCCCCCCCCGCGACACTGACAGAGAAGGCTTAGAAAATGGGTGGATGGATTCTAAGTGAAAGTAAGTTAATGCACTATCTACACACTCAATTCAACATATTGGACGAAAAAAAAGAAAACATCATTAAACACATCTTACACAGTTACTTAGCAAGGCCTTCATGAAATGAATTCAGTGTTAGATGAGGGTAAACACTACGGTCACCAGTTGGACATACCTTCATACTAGAGCATGTGTTCACTTTGACACTCAACATAGCATTTCATTTGATCAGGTGTGTCAAGACAAACATGGAAGCTGATGTTATTTTAACCAAATCCAGCCGCCAGTGAATACTCGTTTGATAAGGAATAGGTCAATGCAAATATCAGTTGAACAGGTTTTTATCTGGTGGGTTAGGTAAGGTATGTTTAAGAACTGAGTGGCACGACAGGCCAAGTGTTTGGTGTTATTGCTTGTGTAGCGAGAAAACTTTAAATTAAAAAGTTGTGGCGATGTCTAAAACTCAGCGTTGTAGTGCTAGAGCCCGGTCTGGGTCTCAAGACCATAAAGGGTCTTGGCCTGTCTCAACATCATTTGGACTCTTGGAGTCTTGTCTCGGTCTCGGGATAAGGTGGACTTGGCGAGACCAGTCAAGTGCGATGCCTCCATCTGAGGTACCTAGAAGCTGAATCATTAATGAATTTCAACAAAACCAGAACAAACAGAATGAATCAGTCCTTTCTCTGTGTCAGGGGTCCACAAACTCTTGCAACTTATGCCCAAATAAAAGCTTTTGAGGATTTAAGCCATCAGATTGTTTATTTCTGACGTTCATGAGAAAGCTGATTTGGTAGCTACCAAGGGCTGGACGTCAGGCTGAATAGAGGTAAACTGCAAATGCAGTTCTGGTTCAATTCAACAGGCTTAGATACACATTTACTGTGTTTGGACTCTGACACTGTAAGTTGGTGGGTTTGAAAGCTCCATTTGAAAAGACCCCTGAGAAAACAGAACAAAGCTAATTTTCGGTTTTCACACACGTGAAGCCAAGCACTTTTCACAGCTTTAATTATTTTGTTTTGGCTACGCTTGCACTGAAAATGTAAATTCAACTGGCATTTCACCAAAAAAAAACATTCTTTTTGTAAACATTTGTCATTTTGAAAGCTGTGTTTGGATGGCTTATCTCAGTATTATTTGCTTGTTCGTGATCCATCAATTACAAAACTCAGACATCCCCTGAGAGCAGATCGGAAAGTTGTTATTATTATGTTTTTAGTTTTTCATTTAAAAATAAAAATGGGTGTTAGTTTCATTTACATTCATTTGTCTTTAGGCGGTGATTCTAAGAAAAGTTTTAGGGAAGAAAAGTAAAAACCTCGCAGTTGCTTCCAGTTACAATGCAAATACTTTAGGCTTTAAAAGGAATAAAATATATGTTTAAATTAAATTCTACAACATGCGTTGTAAAACATAATATTTGGTTTTATTATATGTAACATATAATTAATTTCCTATTTAATTAATTAATTTTTGCTGTTGGAACAAAACATGGTAACTTTCCAGATAGGAAAAAAAACATTCTTAACTCTGGAAATGAATGAAACTAGATTTAGTTTCAAGTAATTTTGAGCTTTTCTATTTGTCCAATCATCATGAAAGTGTAATATATTGTAAACTTCAACTTATTTAAAAAAAATATAGTACAAAATGACAAAAATGGAGATGTGCAGTCAGAAGAAAACCTTGTATCTTCAAAATGGTAACTTTAGAGGAGAAGCAAAAAACATACTTTATTTTTAATGTAAGTCAATGGAACCAGAGTTTTTTCCAAGTCATTTTGAGCCGTTTATTTTTTAGCCGTTCTGACAGCAGTGATTTACATATAAATTAATCTGGTCTTAGTCTTGGCTCAGACTCGAGTACTGAAGTTCTTAGGTAACTAAAATGTTACCCAATGCTCCTAAGTTCACTCCACACACTGAAGATTTTTAAGAAAATCTAACAAAGCTAGCAAGAAAGATCATGAAGTTGAGTGAAATGTAAATGAATTTTATCACTAATCCACTTGAGTAGAAATAAAGGCATTATCTATACTCATGAAAGCGGACTTGTAAAAGTCTATTTAAAATTTGACTACCTAAATCCATCTTTCTAAGGAGGTTAATCTTGTTCTTGTGGTCACACAATACACACAGAATGTGCCTTATGAAGTCCAATGAATAGCTGTTTCAATGTAATCTGGTCTTAATCTTGGGCAGCAGTCATGTAAACAGTACCCTCACCAATTACAAGGCAGAAGTGGTTTGTCCTACCTACACTGCTCGATCAATCCTGCGTTAATTAATGGTTTCCCTCTTTAATTAGGTTTCAGGAATCATACACTTTTTAAAGAGGGGAGGACAGGATTATTATTTATTTACTCCCACCCATAATTCTTCAGTGATATGAAGCTGAAGTCAGCTATTCAGCAGTTTTTTATTCAAATTTTCCCGTTCCACCTTAAATGGTATAGCAGCTACATTCATTCTAACACACCAAACTCACTCATCCGTGTCTTTATGGACCTGCTTTGTGCACTGCTGTGCAGTCATGTTGGAGCAGGAAGGGGCCGTCCCCAAACTGTTCCCACAAAGTTGGGAGCATGAAATTGTCCAAAATCTCTTGGTGCTGAAGCTTTAAGAGTTCCTTTCACTGGAACTAAGGGGCCGAGCTCAACTCCTAAAAAACAACCCCACACCATTATCCCCCCTCCACCAAACTTTACACTTGGCACAATGCAGTCAGACACCGTTCTCCTGGCAACCACCAAACCCAGGCTCGTCCATCGGATTGCCAGAGTGAGAAGCGTGATTCATCACTCCAGAGAACACGTCTCCACTGCTCTAGAGTCCAGTGGCGGTGCTATACACCACTGCTTTCCACGCTTTTCATTGTGCTTGGTGATGTAAGGCTTGGATGCAGCTGCTCAGCCATGGAAACCCTATCACGGTGCCACGCTGTAATTCACTGAGCTCCTGGGAGCGACCCATTCTTTCATTGATGTTTGTAGAAGCAGTCTGCAGGCCTAGATGCTTGGTTTTATACACCTGTGGCCATGAAGGTGGTTGGAACACCTGAATTCAATGATTTGGATGGGTGAGCAAATGGCAATAATGCAGTTCTCTAATTGGTCTGATCAGCACTTTTGAAATATATACATATCATATATATTACATCTCTTTTTTTGTTTAAACTTTGGCAGATGTTTGTGAGTATTATACAAGCATTAAGATATTTTTATTGTATCCCCTGGGACTTTATGTAATGGGTGACAGGGGTGAGACGAACGCGGAGGGACAGGCAAATCAGGTTTAATAAATCAGAAGGCAAAGATAATGGTCAAAGAACAGGCCAGGGTCGATATCCAAAATCACAGAAAACACGAAGCATACAATATCTCAGGAATAGACTAAATTTGTGGTCTACAAACAAGTTCCAAGAAAGCCAAAAACTGCCAGAAGGTGTAACTAGAGACAAAATCGGTATAAACGGGAAAAAGGGTCATAACAAGCAATCACAGATAATCTAGAGAACCACTCAGTATGCTCTTGGGAGAGAACCAATACCTCGCACCGAATCCTACTATAGCCCAGTCTTAAATACTACCTAAGTAGGTCAACCTATACAGGTGTGTCTGTTCAATAATCAGAAGACTGTGAGCGCTTCTAGTGACGCGGGCGCTTGTCCCGGGTCATGTGATCTCCCGATGCAGCCTGGGAGATGGAGTCTGAGTCCTCCTGAGGCCTGACACTTAAATACATGTAACTAGTAGTACTTTTTTCTCCTGATCAAATGATGTCAGTGGCTGAGGTCTAAATTTATTCTGCAGCTTCATCTGATTCACTAACTTTCTGGGCTTAAAGCTACACATTTTTTTAGTCACTATTTTTTTTAACCATCACTAAAAACCCATCATAATAGTGATTGATGCATTTATATCAAGTCTTAAAAGAAAGGCTTAGATTAGGCCATTGGAGCAAAATTGCACCCAGACATGGGACTAAAGGCCCTTTTCATACTGCCTTAGAAAGATTTCCATCTTACACACAATGTAGCTACAGCAATTGTTAACCATCATGGGTAAATACAAGGGCACCATGGAACCAGTTCCACTGGCAGCCACATATGCCTATGCCTTCAGCACTACCTCCACCATGCTTCCCAGATTAGGTGGTAAGCTTTGGGTCATGAGCAGTTCCTTCCCTTGTCTATACTCTTCTCTTCCTATCATTCTGGTAGTTGTTGATCGTTGTTTCATCTGTCCAGAAGATGATACTCCAGAACTGTTCAGTGGTTTTTGTCTGGAATACATCTTTTTAAGAACTACCAATGGTTTAGATATTGCGGTAACGCCTCTGTATTTACTCTCATGATATTTCCTCTAGAATTTCTCCAAATTCTGCTTTTATTTTACCATCCACCACAGGGGATCTTCCAGGCCTTTTGGTGTTTCTGGGCTCACCAGTGCATTCTTTCTTTTCTAAGAATGTATCAAATGAATGATTTGGCCATACTTGATGTTTTTGCTATCTTTCTGATGTGTTTATTCTGGTTTTTCGGCCTAATGATGGCTTGCTTCCCTGGCAGTGAAAGCTCTTTGGAGCTGAAAGCAACAGATTTCAAATGCTACTGCCGTTCTTGAAGTCAACTCTAGACTGTTTATCTGCAAATGGATGAAAATTCCTTTGTCGTTTGTCCAGTTTGGATGTGAATACCCTCAAATCAAAGCTGAAACCTTGCACTTTGAGCTCATACTCTTTATTTACTTTCAACTCCAATATGCTTTGTTAAACAGATAAAATAACAATAACTTTGTCAACATCCAAATATTTATAGACCTGATTGTAAAATAAAAATAAATCTACCATGCAGAACCATTTTTGGTTCCACAAAGGACATAAAAATCACTTTTTCGAGAAAGGTTCTCTGCAAACATTCCCAAGGTCCCTAACTGGAAACTCCATGAACCTTTAATAGATTTACCAAACCTGAAACCTAAGTGTAAATGAAATGACCACATAACCTCAATGGCAAAATAAAGTCTTACATTAAACTAATAGCAGTAAGTTAACGTTTCTAGCAATAGCCTGCTAATTAGCTCGTTTGCTAACTTTTAATTTCTGCTTGCAAAAAAAAGTCTCAGACTCATGAATACAGAATCATTACATAACTACTGTTAGTTATACGTATGTAGCTAAATGTCTATAATTCATTATATAACTAGCAACATAATCCCATTTAAACATTCTGACAAAACTAAAAGGCAGATTTCGAAGGGCTTGATATCAGTTCAGCAGGGTCTTGCGCCGTCACTGGGTCTGGAGGGGGTCTATTTCTCAGAGAACACCCTCAGCAGAAAGCTGCCCACATGGTTGGGCTCGTATGTGGAGGGAATGATGACGTACTCTCCAAGAGGCAGCTGGAAGCGCTCGCACACTTCCCGAGTGTTCACGAAGCTGCTTCTAGCCACCGGGCTCAGACGCCGCAGATCATCAGGACCTAGGTGGACGTCTGTGCGGCCTTTACGCTGGAACACACACACACACAAATGCCATCGTAGTGGTGACATGATTACATTTCGTTACTGTGCAAAAGTCAAAGACCAGCCTTCGTTTATTTATATATCCCACTCAAAGTACATTAATAACAAAGCCTCAACAACTGAGCATTTTTGTCCGTATTTAATGCGTCCAGTCTTTGCCTTTATTACAGCTTCCGCTCCAGTCCTTGAGAATCCAACTGCCATGAATCAGTGGGAGACCAAGTGACTCCAACTCCACCTCCATCAACCAATGAACATTCATTTCAGCCTTCGGCCTCACCAGAATTCTAAACTGTCACACCTGATTTTCATTACAGCTCATTAGTCAGTTTGTATATAACGCCCAGGCTTTAGCTTAGAACTTTGCGAAAACGTTCCTGTTGTCCATATTTCTGACCTGCCCTTTTTGGTTTGTTCGCTGGATCCTGTATGAGATTTTGATGTTTAAATTCACAGTTTTTTGGCTACTCTCTGGATGTCCCGTTTGTTTCAGTCCTCGACCCTCGCCTGTTCTGACTACGCACTCTGTACATCCATCGAAACCTCAAGTAAACTTCAATTCAACCTTTTATCTGCGAGCGTCTGATCTGTTGACATCGTAGCACAGGGATATTTTTCCACACCTGCAAAGTTCGGCCTTGGATGCATTTTCTGCTTCTGTAGCTAACTACACACAGCGGGTTAATAAGCGTTACATACAGCTAATTTTGTAAAGGTAGTTTTCATGTGAAAACAATGCCATCCGCTTTTATGGAAAACCTATTTGAGCAGAGCTTGTCCAATGAACTCACTTGGGCCTAAACCAGGGGTGTCGCCTGTCTTGGGCTTCAGAGGCAGTAGAGCATAAGAAAGAGCGCCCATGCAAGAGATGAAATGGGTGTCAAAAGAGAGAGACAGCATGCGAGAGAGTGCAAGAGAGAGAGATGTGGGAGAGAGCGAGCAAGAGAGTGCACATATGGAAGAGAGCAAGTGTGCAAGGGGTCCGCCCAACAGCGCCCAGCCACATTATGAGCCTATTCATTCACGTGATAATTGACTCTCAAACATTTGTCCTGTGCAGTGCCCCAGTGCCTCTGACAGAGAAACATCTTACAGTAGACAGACTGCTGTCACTCTATTGTCCTACACGTCATACACACCTCATCTGGAACCTGCAACACAAACACACCACAGGCAAGCACAATAACGTCAGGGCAGCACTGAAACCCACACTGCTGTATGTGATAACAGGATGTCATGACAAGAGAGCAGAGGGAACGTCATGCAGTGTTTTTGTACATCAACAATGATAAGCTGTCCTAACCTGAAAAGTTAACTCTCTTACTGTTCTTTTCATTTTTCATTTGTAAAGCACTTTGAATGACCGTTGTGTATGAAAGGTGCTATATAAATAAACTTGCATTGCCTTGCCTTACTGTTCTATACACTCACCGGCCACTTTATTAGGTACACTAATAATAGCTAATCAGCCAATCACACGGCCGCAACTCAGTGCGTTTAGGCATGTAGGGGTGAACAAGACAACTTGCTGAATTGCAGACCGAGCATCAGAATGGGGAAGAAAGGGGATTTAAGTGACTTTGAACGTGGTGTGGTTGTTGGTGCCAGATGGTTTCACGCACAACCATCTCTAGGGTTTACAGAGAACGGTCCAAAAAAGTGAAGATATCCAGTGAGCGGTCACTTGTGTGGACGAAAATGCCTTGTTGATGTGAGAGGTCAGAGGAGAATGGGCAGACCGGTTCCAGATGATAGAAAGGCAACAGGAACTCAATTAACCAACCAGAATCTCTGAGGAACGTTTCCAACACCTTGTTGAAAGTCTGCCACGAAGAATTAAGGCAGTTCTGAAGGTAAAAGGGGGTCCAACCTTTTACTAGCAAGGTGTACTTAATAAAGTGGCTGATGAGTGTAATTATGTATGGTTATACAGTTATAAACATACATTTCCCAGTGAAAATAATTAAACACATCCTCTACAGAGAACACGCTTAAATATGGCATGTAGTGCACAATTTCTATTTATTTCTTGAGTGTAACATACTGGGGAAAAAAGACCAAATTATCTCCTTAAGTTCTGAATGATAAACAATTGACACTGAATTCCACCAAGCTTTCATTATCATTCAGAGCGTTTAAGTGTGAAAAGCTCTAGTCAGGATTCTTCACAGTGGTGGTGATAGGAACCAGATGTCCGCAGCCTTCAATGCTTCTAAAACCTCCCTCACAAACAGATATTCAGTGAAATGGTCATGAATTCACTGGGACATTGTTTTACAGCAGTTTTTAAAGTGGATTTTGGCCTAAAAGTACATTTTAAAAATGCATTCGTGTTGAAATGGTGCTGCACAGCAAAACAGTCCATATTTTTTCACATTCTTGTTTTGTTTTTTTTTACCCCTATTTCAACATTATCAACATCACATATTCAACATCAACTCATCAATAGTCCATTATCAATGTGGCAAAATGGGTAGGTTCACCAGTGGTTTGGATTGTAGGTAAAATGGCCACATTTGTGTTGTTAGACATCATGACGCCCGGTTCCCATCACGACCACTGTAAAGAGATCTGAGTCTGTACGTGTCTCTACAGTGGAGCATTTCATGTCAAACCACTCTGAATGACTTTGTTCACTCCTCAACCACTGAAATATGCAGCAATTTTTCACTTTGTCTTCATATCGTAGATTATTTTGCCCTCAGTGAGCAAATTCTTGATAATCTCCCTGCTAAAAAAAGACCATTAGGGTGAAAACTGGTTTTTGCTTCCTAATAGTAATTGGCTTAGTGGTTGCTGTTACACACTACTAGTTCCTAGGAGTCTAAAGGTAGGTTCCATTAGGAAACCATCAAATGCATCTGGAATCAGGTCACATGTTAAACCATTAGTATTCTTTACACCGTGATATCAACCCATCAAGAAAAGCCAAAATGCATCACAAAACCACCAGGAACCAACAGAAACACTTACTGTTCTGTTGCTCACTACCACTGCTTTCATTGTATCAAACTACAGGGTGAGTCAAAAGTCACCATTTTATTTTATTTAATTTTTTATTTTGTTATCGACTTTTATCTCTGGATCCTGTGCCTTCCGCTCTGTGTTCAGCACCAGGGACAGCACAGTGAACATGTCAAATAGCTGCATCACAGGCAACAATCCTAGTTGTTGTTGCAAATGTCTGTGTCAATAACTTTTGAAACGCAGAAGATATCTGATTACAGCAATCGATTTCTGAGACAATCCTGGTCTTCTTTGATCTGCTACATGACCACCTTCCAATTGGAAAAACCTGCCCTTGATCCAATATGGCGGCTTTCAAGATGGCGGCCATGTTCCGGACATAACCTAAAAGATAGGCCCCCTCACCCATTACTTGCTGGGGTATTCAGACCTGTCGTTTCCCCTTTCGTCCTGTGACTTTAGACTCACCCTGTGTTATTGTTACACAAAGTTCATTCTGAAGCAAATGTATTATAATTTTTACTTTGTAGACGACAAAGCCAATGAAGTTGTAGTCATGGCCCAACTCTCTCTCTCTGCGTCCTCCTTTCTGCATCAGACCCACAAGAACAGAGCAGTTTTGACCTCCATCGTGGTCACTGCGGTCCACATGCTCGAGCTTTATCAGAAACTGGGGGTTTAAGCTGAATGTAGCTGGTGAAACAAGAAATAACACTTTTTTGTTATTGCATGGCATTCAAATGTCTTTTTTTCAAGAATCTTAGTACTTATCTACTAACTTTGAGACCTGTGTAGATTTACATTTACATAGATTTACATAGATTTTCATTTCATACTTTTATCATCAACAAACATGCTTCATTTTATTAAAAACACTGATTCAAACTACTGAACAGTAATTCCAAACTTGAACTTTAGTCTACATAAAGGGAAAAGAGGGGAACCGAGAATAGAACCCTGTGGCACACCATAAAGAATGTCATATATCTGAGATGATCACCTATCGTAACAGAGTAGGCCTATTTTCTAACTGTTAAATGGGCTGGGCTACTGACACTTAAATGTCGTATCAGTGAGGAGAATACCAATATGTACAACACCATGAAGCAATTTCTGGTGTGTGCATGCAACCCGTCACTTCAACCAAGCCAGAAAAACTCTGAAAGTGTATGAGGGAATACCGACAGAGGATAGTGGTATTTACTGAACTGATACTCAGGTATGCAGCGTGAGTGAACAAGACGTACATATGAGACAAATGACTTAAGCAGTTTGGATGTGAAACAACATTTAGCTCTGTTTTTGAGCGAGAGAAGCTGCTGTGCTCATGAGTAAACACCACAGGTTTATCTGTACACTGGCCAGCTCTGTTTTGAATTGTTCTGCACAATAAAGATATTTTACATTTACTTAAGTTGTTAAACAAGTCGTTAAAATTAATTATATAATAGTGAATACTAAATACAGTAAATAAGCAAAAGTTTTCTTCAGCATCTAATAAATATAATCCTACAGTTAAATGCCATCTAGTCAAGATGAGTGTGTTTTATTTGTGATGCAGAACACACATTTTTACAGAAATTAAATGTTTAAAAAATGTTTTGTATAAAAATCAGGACTTACGGATGAGTCAGGTAAGACAGAGTTAGTATTGACACTCACTTATCGGACGATACTAAAGGATCAGGTATCGGTATCAATATCAGAAGGGAAAAGTGGTATCGTTGCATCTCTAGTTTCTAACCATACAGCACAGGTGTAACAGCAAAGCAGAGGTAAGAGGTAGGTGTTTCTAATAAAGTGGCCAGTGAGTGTACTTAGTATGTGTGACACGCACCTGGGTGGTTGCTGCAGCCGCCAGCAGTAGAGCCCACCTTCCAGCTTCCCTCAAACTGGAACAGGTTCCACTGTCCCACCTCATCACTGCTAGACACATCTGGAGTCAGGTTACAGATCTCCACCACTGAGTACCGCTGCACAAAGTCTGAGAACGCCATCCTGAGAGAGAGAGAATAAGAGAACAGCAATGTTCCTGATATACAGGCACAAAACACACGACACTACTATTAGGGTTGGGTGGTATAATGGCAATAAGGTATAATGCAGTATTTCAAAATTAGGCCCATATTTAAAAATGACGACGTATAAAATGCTAAATGAATACAGCCCACCTATTTACATTTTAAAGAGGATCACTGATTGGTGGTGTGAGAGCTTGCCAGTAGGTGGCACTGGTACAATAAGAGGCAAGAAAATCCTAGACTAGCTCAGTGAGAGTTAAGGGCTGCAATAACCACAGAACACAATCAGCCTTCACTGTGACACCAGTCACTCTGACTTTGCACTCAATATTTCATTTTAGTATCAATTAGCTGGAACCAGGCCTGTTTTGTGGTGTGTGGCACTAAGATATTTGCAACTTAGCCAGAATGCTACAGTCCAAAACACCACAGAACAAGGTCAATTTCAGCTTTCTGTCATGCCAACACCAGTCACTCGCCTTTTGCTCTCTCAGACAGTTTTTATCATCTACACTTGTCTCAGCAGAGACATGATACTGTGGCGTGCAGCACCGTCTGGGTCTGTAGCCTGCTCGCTAAGCTAAGCTAAGCTAAGTTAGCTGACCAGGCTGCAGATTCAAACACAAAACGAGGTTTAATATCATCTTTCCATCCCATCAGGGCCAGTTGCTCAACTTCATTCCCTCCGACTTAAATCATTATCATCTAAACTTGTGTCTCTGCTTTAGATAGCCAGATCCTGTTCTGTGGTGCGGAGAGCTGTTATCATGTTACCAGCTCCAGTCGCCTAGTTAGCAGCACTGTTTAACTTTCAGCCATTGTTAATTACAACCCCATTTCCAAACCAATTGACCAATTGAAAATGTACATAAAAAACAAAATGCTATGATGTGCAAATCATTTAAACCCTATATTTTATTAAAAATAGTACAAAGACAAATCAAATGTTGAAACTGAGAAATCTTATCGTTTTTTGAAAAATATATGCCCATTTTGAATTTGATGCCAACAACACGTTTCAGAAAAGTTGGGATCAGGGGCCTGTTTACGACTTTTTACTGTTTACTGTAATTTTGAAAGTGAAATATTTTCCTATTCTTGCTTAACATAAGATTTCAACTGCTCAGAAGTTCAGGGTCTCCTTTGTTGTAAATTTCATATTATGATGCACCAAATATTTTCAGTGGGTGATAGGTCTGGCCTGCCAGTTGGTCACTTTAGTGCCCAGACTCTTTGAATATGGAGCCATGCTGTTGTAATACATGCAGAATGTGGTTTGGCATTGTTGGGCTTAAATAAGCAACACCTTCCCTAAAAAAAGAAGTCTGGATGGCAGCATATATTGCCAAAACATTCCCTGTTTTACGTACAAACAAACAGAATAAAACTAATTCCCTCTCCCTGCCCTTTTTTCCGAGTATACGACTGCCCACATGTCCGGCCGGACACTGAAGGATGCCTGACTGTCGAGCCCTCCAGCTACTCACTTCAGACCAGCTGCCCACGCCCCAGCTGCCACCACCTGCCTTGGACTAGCTGCTCGGAAAAATACACTGAAGTTTTCATAGACTCCTAGCTATTACTACTACTACTGCTCCTGCTATTAATATTAATAGTATAATCATTTGTAGGTAGTTTGACCAGAGGAGGATGGGTTCCCCCTTGTGATCCTTGGTTCCTCCTAAGGTTTGTTCCTCAGCTCTGAGGGAGGTTTTCCTTGCTAGTATCGCCCCTGGCTTGCTCACCTGGGGGTTTTTACATTCTTGTTAAAACTTTGTCTTTACTGGAATTCTGTAAAGCGGCAACATCAGTTCTAAACAGCGCTACAAATAAATTTGATTTAATATAGCGTTATATGGCATAATGGTGCCTCCACAGATGTGCACGTCACCCATGCCATGTACACTAATGCACCCCCACACCATCATGAATACTGGCTTTTGAACTGTGAACTGATAACAAGCTGGCTGGTCTTTAGCCCGGAGGATACAGTGTCCATGATTTCCAAAAAGAATTTAAAATTTTGATTCGTGGGAACACAGGACATTTTTCCACTTCCCCTCAGTCCATTTTAAATGGGCTCAGCCCAGAGAAGGTGGCAGCATTTCTGGATCCTGTTTATATTTGGTTTCTTCTTTGTGTTTTAGAGTTTAAACGTGCATTTGTGGATGCAGCGACAAGCTGTTTTCATAGACAGTGTTTCTCAGAAGTGTTTGAGCCCATGCAGTGATTTCCACTACAGAATCATCTCTGTTTTTAATGCAATGTCACCTGAGAGCCCAAGGATCACAGCCAGCAAATACTGTTTTTTATTCTTGTCCTCTGCATACAGAGATTTCTCCAGATTCGCTGAATCTCTTAATGTTATGGAACAAAATTACAATGTTATGTGGTTCATTTACAAACAATTTAAAGTAAAAAGAATTATTTGTCTTTATTGTCCTCACATTTTAGTTGAAATTCGCATCCCTGTTACCCACTTTCTATATTATTTTTACTTACATTTTATCTACTTGATTGAGAATATGATTTTAGTGTTCAACCCTGTCACTCACTTAAACCTTTTTATTCAGTCATTTCTGGTCTTTTTATATATATATATATATAATATATTTGACAAGAATATTTCACAAATATCCATTTCTTGCTAGAAAAATGAATTCAATTGACACGAGTTCAAAATGCCATTTAGACATCGCCCTAAAGTTCCATAAATAATGCTAGCACTGTATTTATAACTAGTTTACAAAGTGCTTCACAGGAAGAATAAACTAAAGCAGGTTGAGAAAAGAAAGTGAAAGTTATAGCACCACTTGGGATCGAACTCACAATCTCCTGACGATAGTAATAAAAAGTACTTTTAACTAAAAAAAATTTAACTGAAGAAAACAGTACAAATTAATTCTAGCAAAGCATTGATCCTATTTTCCCACTTTAGAGAACCCAGGAAAAACTCTCCTGCATTAAATTGAATGACCATGCTCTCACCAGAACTCTCCATCGTCTGCTGAGTGATCCAGTTTGGCTTTCTCCTCCGGCAAGACTTGATCCCACTCTTTGGAGCTGAGGAACATGATGAGAGGATGCTTATTATTCAGAACCACAGGACCATAGGCAGATGGTAGTGCACCCCCTACTGGCCAGAGCTAACATTTTCAACCCAAATAATAATAATAAACAATTATGCAACTGCATTCCCCATTTTCATAGCTTCCTCTATCTTTTATGGTTTCACCATGGGTTTGAAAAGATTTTACAGCTTAAACACAAAGCAGGTCCATAAAGACATGGATGAACAAGTTTGGTGTGGAAGAACTTGGCTGGCCTGCACAGAGTCCTGACCTCAACCCAATAGAACACCTTTGGGATGAATTAGAGTGGAGACTGTGAGCCAGGCCTTCTCGTCCAACATCAGTGTCTAACCTCACAAATGCACTTCTGGAAGAACGGTCAAAAATTCCCATAAACACACTCATAAACCTTGTGGAAAGCCTTCGCAGAAGAGTTGAAGCTGTTATAGCTGCAAAAGGTGGGCCGACTTCATATTAAACCCTATGGATTAAGAATGGGATACCACTCAAGTTCAAATGCGTGTGAAGGCAGACGAGCGAATACTTTTGTAACTATAATGTAGATGTTTCACAGTTCGCTGACACTCACTCATCACTCCAAGCGCCGTTCCATTCCATGTGACCCCACGGGTTCCTGAGACGCACCAGCTCCACTTGACTCTCACCCACATGTACCTACATCAGACACAACCATTAGCGCCCTCTACAGTAAACACAACACACTGCAGTTTATGAACTGGAAAGATTTGGTCTTTGCCACTAATGTGTAGCCCTGTGTATGTTAACTCAGGGTGTTGAATAATATACATATGTGTATACATTCTATATGGCCAAAAGTATTGGGACACACCTTTTAATCCATCTGAGTTTGTAAATGTCTCATTTTAAAGAGCTCAATGAATATGAATGTGCGACTGTAATACAATGCCAGTCAGTTTGCAACATTTCTGCCCTTCTAGATATTCCAAGATCAACTGTGGTATTATTGAAAAGCGGAAGCGTTTTGGAACCATAGCAATGTGTCAGACCACGTTAAGTTACAGAGCGGGTCACCGAGACCCATAGTGTGTAAAAGTGACCAATGCTCTGCTAACTCCTCTGGCATTAACATCAGCACAAACACTGCATACCAGGAGCTTCATGGCATGGGTTTCCATGGCTGAGCATCTGTATGCAAGCTTTACATCACCAAGCACAACAGCAAACATCAGATGGAGCGGTGTAAAGCGCCGCCACTGGACTCTGGAACAGCAGAAATGTATTCTGTGGGGTGATGAATCACACTTCTCTATCTGGCAGTCTGATGGACAAGTCTGGGTTAATGTAGGTAATCTAGGAGAATGTTACCTGTCTGTCTGCATTGTGCCAACTATAAAGTTTGGTGGAGGAGGAATAATGATATGGGGTTGTTTTTCATGGGTCTAGTGAAGGGAAATCTTAATGCTTCAGCAGACCTAAACATTTTGGACAATTGTGTGCTTCCAACTTTGTTGGTACAATTTGGCGAAGCATCTTTTCTGTTTTCGTATGACTGAGGCCCAATGCGCAAAGCAAGGTCCATAGAGGCATGGCTGGGTGAGTTTGGTGTGGAAGAATTTGACTGGCCCTCACAGAGCCCTGACCTCAACCCCATCAAACACCTTTGGGATGAACTAGAACAGAGTATGTTACCCAGACCCTCTCGTCCAACCTCACAAATGCTCTTCTGGAATAATGGGCAAAAATTCCCACAGACACACTCCAAAATCTTGTAGAAAGCTTCCCAGAAGAGTGGAAGCTGTTATGGCTGCAAATGAGAACCAACTCCATATTAGTGCCCATAAATTTAGAATGGGATGTCATAAAAGCTCCTGTAGGTGTAGTGTGTAGATGTCCCAATGCTTTTGCCCATATAGTGTATATTTATTTTTACATCAAGAGGCCGTAGCCTGCATACATTGCTAGCAACTCATAAAAACAGAGTTTATGTATAAAACTACCTAAACAGAGTACACCAAGTGACCATATTTTCATGACATCTAATGCGCTGTATGTTAACATTTAAAATACATAAACAAACATTGTTATTCTTAGAAAATATCTAAGTGCATGTATCATCAGTGTGTGACACTGAGTTTGTAAATATGATTGGAAACTTGTGGAAATGAATGGAAATGTGTGTTTGTGTGCACTTGATCAATTTGAGTTGAATCTGACCTCTTCTGCCCCAGTGATGGAATAGGCATGTGTGGTCACCAGGTGCTCTTTGGTCTTTGCTTCTTTTTCATTTGCAGTGCTGGGCTGCTCAAAAACACACACAACGTCAATGTGAGGTATCATTTCTGAAATATTTGATAAAAAAATGTCTTTCATGGAAATGTCTCACTGGCATAAATGTGTATTGATATTCACTCCACCTTTTATTTGAACTCTTTGGTCAAATTATGACCTTATAAATCCAGTGTTGCTGCTAATACTGTATGAAGTCATGTGTTATAACTGTGCCTCAGCAGGTGGGCTACAGTCTCTTACTGTACACCAGCAAGGCAGCGTAGAGCTAAAAGGCCAAGGTTTCTAATAAAGTGGCCAGAGAGTGTAGATAGCCATACTCACAGATATGGAGCTGCTCAGCAAAGAACCCCGACTGAGCGCTTTCTTCATGATGCTGAACAGGTTTGGAGGAGCTTTGCTCAGTGTGTAGCATTTTGAAATGCCTCCAGTGAAGTCCACAAAGGCTTCAGTGGCCAGGCCTCCAGAAAGAGCTTCATAGCTGCCATTCACCCTGAAGAGACATCATTTCAATGTCCACTCTTAATTTAGTTTATAATTTCTTACAGTTACACACACTCACTTTGCATAGGCCTTCTCCAGCAGGGGACTCCAGAACTCATTCTTCTCCACTGAGTGGACAAACAGCAGCTGTCCCTTTCTGGTGGGCAGCAAGTCATCAATGACAACGTCAACCCATTTCCCATACTGCCACAACTGTGGAGAGAAAGGTTTAATAATATGGTAATGTGACATTCCTCCATGCCTACTCAATGTCCACATTTCCACTTTATTATAAACTTGGACCTTGTAAATATGTGGTCATCAAGCCTGGTCTACCTTCCTGAGGACTCTAGTTCCAACCTCTTGATCCAGCTAATAAACTTCTTCATATGTTTTTGATTGGCTGGATCAGATGCATAAGTGTTAGCTAAGGCAAAAGTATGTTAGATGATGGTTGAAATTAATGTCTGAGTAGTTCTAAAGGAGGAAGATAACTTGGTGACCACTATTGTACATCAATCCACTGACCACATTATGGCTCCACTTACCTTATAAAGCTACTATAGATGCAAAATGGCTCATCAGTTGCTGTCAGCCAGCATTTACCACAGCTTCTGACCACCACTGCTAGGTTGAGAGTGGTTTGTCACTTAAAAATATCCAGCCAGGTGCTGATCTGTGGTCAGAAACTGAGGAGCTTCACTCGAGTTTCTAATAACCATCATATCTGTTGTGTTGTGTATCTCTGTAACTATCATAGTAATGCTCTTCTTTCACTGTTAAGATTTGACTGGGAACAAAAAGATTAAATGTATTACTATCCATTCAGGGTAGAGACAGTTCTCTCATTGGTTAGGACCTCAGGAGCTGAACTGAAGGCGTAAAGTGTCAGATTAACCACTAGCATAGCTAAGAACTGACAGTGGAATCAACCAGTCATGTCTTGATTTCCAGTAGGCAGGAGCCCGTCGCGCTAGGCCTTTTGGAAATCCAAGATATGCTGCTGATTGTGAGTATAAGTGGAAGTCTGACCAATACGCTTTGGTCACATGTTAGAAATGGAAAACAGCAACAGCAGATGTACACTAGGGCTCTGAAGAAGTGAATAAAAATGCTTTAAGGTAAAATATATGGTATAAAGTCTGTTTCGAGCTTTAAGTGAAATGTGAAATGTCTTTAACAAGCTTCAGGAGTCTGAATTTTATCTAGACTGGCCAAAAAAATTTAAAAATACCACTAAACTCTTTATCCTAGAGATGTTTTCTCATTACAGACCAAGTTTTGAGATTTGACTTGGCCTGAACTGAAGGCGTAGCACCAATAATAATGGTTTGCCACTAGCCATGTGTACATGCAGCCTGATAATGCATCAATAATCTGAAAAACAGCTCAATCGGAATAGAATATGTCCATGTATACATCTCAGTCGGAATAGACCAGTCCGATTGAGGCCATTCGGTATACAACTTCTGTCCGATTGATCGAGGTGGGCAATCCTGTAAATAATAATCCATTAAACAGAAGAATAATAGTCGTGTAAACGCCTGTATCCGATTACATTCCCGATCAGAAAGTTTAAGTCCGTTAAGTCCAGAGACAAAGTTTATGCTCTGATCTTTAAAAATCGGCGGTGGGATGGACGTTCAGCTTATGTGTCTCAGAACACAACATCTTCCTCTCAGCCTTCTCTAATAAGGACATGTGAAGGACATTTTCCTGAGTCTCACATCATTTTAAAGTGCTTGAAAACACAAGCACTGCTCACTGCTGCTCATCTCATTCTGACTGGACTTATGTGATGCTCGCTGTCATGGTAACGCCTACACTAAGTGGTTCTCTATGCATGTGCGTAATTTTGGATCAGATTATTTGTAGTGCGCATATTAACTAGATTAATTAGATTTCCATCAGATTGTTGAGTAGAGTGAGCATAAAGACCTTAGTCTTAATATATAAGTGGAGTGTATTCAATCAGATCGGCGAAAGGTTTTGCATGTATACACAGCCACTGATAGCTGAAATAAACTGGAAATCAAAACTGACCTTTTTTACCTTGTTAGTTCTCATATGCTTCTTCTCATCATTTCATTTAAAAGACAAAGTTCGTGTTTCCCATAATCTCCATCAAAATATAATGACTTTATTCTCACCTATAAAACTCCTTGTGGTTTTTGATTGAAAGCAACCGGCTTGGTCAGAACCTCTCCCATTTCATTCACAGAGTGTATCAGTTCAGACGAAAAAATGTGTTATGATTTTATATACAGATGACTTCATAATACAGGTGTAAGCAAATTAATACTACCTGAAAGTGAAAGATGCCGGCGTAGTTGTCCGTGAAGTTCTGTTCTGGATGAATCACACGTGCTAAAATGTCTTTGTCCAAAGTCAGAGAGGCAATAGCCGCCATCAGCCAGCAGTCACCTGCGAAAGTCCAACTAGTCAGTTACAGTGGTCTCACTTTATTTGGATAGTCCACTATAGCCCCCTGTAGATCATCTACAGATGCTAAAATTGTTAAACTATCCAATGAAACTCAGCTGATTCTAATCAAGGGTGGGATTAGGGTTAAGATTTGGACCAGGGTTAGGGCTGGATTTAGGTTTTGGGTGGAGGTTGAGGTTAGGGTTAGGATTAGAGCCAGATTTACAGTGAAAAAATATTATGATCAATTTAGTGGATATTTAGCTGAACGTAACTTGAAAGTAAATAAAGTACCTACACAGCATCTAAAGTGGACTATCCAAATAAAGTGAATGTGTTTGTGGTCAGAACAACATGTTGTATCACCAAAATACTAACTTTACCGAAGAAGGGAGAAACATACTTAACTCATAATGGAAGTTAATGTAAACAAAAAAAAAATCCAAGTGATTTTGAAGCATTTGTTGAAATTTTCATACAATGTAAAGGGTAACTTGAGTAAATATAAAAAACCTTTTTTCATTCCAATAATGGAGATGAAAGGTTTTTGCATGCCAGGAACAATTTGCATGCATGATACACTTACAGGCCATTTCATTAAGAATACCATTTTGTTTCTACGCTCATTGTTTTATCAGCTCTACTTATCATATAGACGCACTCTGTAGTTCTACAGTTACAGACCACCACGTCACTGCAGTGCTGAGAATGATCCACCACCCAAATAGTACCTGCTCTGTGGTGGTCCCGTAGGGGTCCTGACCACTGAAGAGCAGGGTAACAAAGTATGCAGAGAAACAGATGGACTACAGTCTGTAATTGTAGAACTACAAAGTGCCCCTATATCTTCAGAAACAACACTGTGAGCATCAAGGCCAAGGTGAGAATTGAGGAGGCTCACTAGTGAAAAAATGCACACGAGTGAAAGCTTTTGTCTTAAATGTAACAGTCATGACAGTCACTAAGATCCAAACTAATGCTAGCTAAGTAAGTCAAGTTCCTATCAGCAAGTCTGCTCAGATATGTCCTCTTCCTCCTTAATTAGCTTTTTCATTCTGCGTTCTTGGTGCCACCTTGATTTTTGCCACTGGAGTCCATCAAAAAACAGGAAAACAGGAAATGACAAGAAGTTAAGGGTAACCTGAACTTTCAAATTAAGTAAAAATGCAAGAGACACCAAAAATAGCGAGACAAGCTTTTTGCGAGACAGCAGGTTTTGTATGAATAAACTGTTATGCAATGTTAATCCACTGTATGAGACTCAATTAGCATACCAAGGCTGTATCACCTGAGATGGGGGCCACTCAAATAACCCCTAAATTATTACAGATGTACAGCTAATATTTATAGTCTTTCTGAACATTCTTGCTATTATTTGCATGGGTTTATACACAGTTAGGCTCCTTTATTGTCAATATTCTTGCACAATACAATAAAATTATTTTCTCTGCATGGCTCAGCCACACTACTATGCCTCTGGAGTTGACAGGGTTAAGTGCCTTGCTCAAGACCCCAACAGTGGCAGCTTAGCAGATGTGGGTACTGAACCCACAACCCTGTGATCAATCGCCCAGAGCCTCTAGCTCATAGTAAGTGGCTTAAGGTGCTTCTGGACCACCGGGATCTCCTTGGACTCTCCCGATTACCCCCTCTGGTTGGCACAAAAGGTTTCAAAGCTCACCTAGCTCTCCTTGGCAAATGTCGGTCCTTGTAGCTCCATCAATGATGAACTGAGGGCTTGAGCACAGGTCCTTAAAACAGCACACAGAGCTCAGCTTCAGCAAAGCTAGAAGAAACTAGTATTGGTGTGATTAGCCTTTAGCACAACTTCAGCACTATAGTGTAGAAACTTTTTGCTTTGTATTTATACTTTGTGGTAGCGATTAATTGCAATCGCTTACTGAACAGTCTTAATGAAGATAGTTGCAATTTCTGCAACACTGTCTGGATTCGGTTTCTATAGAGTGATTCTGGATGGGGTCCACAATAAATGCTGATACAGCAATATAGGCTTTTGGTATATAAGAGATACTTAATCATACAAAGTGTAAAGATATGCTGGTTGTGCTGCTGGTCACATTTATTTACACACATTTATTATTGTTGCTAATTGTGATTTATGTGTGTAAATGTGTGTAACTAGTCTTTCGAGGAATTATGAATGTCAAATAATTAAGATTTCATTTCAGGCCTATATATAGGCAGCTAGTATGTACTCCTGCTTCAGTCGTTTTTTCAGGATCATGGCAAATTTGCTCAATTCTATCAAGTTAAAGTCTACCTTCCATATTTTTATGTAAGAATCAATTTTCAAAAGAAAACATCAGGATTGGAGGTATTGATCTACCTATCTATAGCATTTGGTGCATGTAGAGAAATGCAGAGACTGGTCAAAATGTAGAGAAAAAGTACACTTTTATAACTGAATAACACAATATTCAGTTATATTTTGAATATTAAACAAAAGGAAACTCCAAATTTTTCCATCTCTGTGCTGACATTTTAGCATAGCTAGAGTCGCTAAGCACCCCGACCCGACAATTTTGCCTTAGTATTCAACAAAAATATAAATAATAATAAAGGCGTATAAATATTAATATATATTATATATTAATATATAAATAGTGTAGGCTCATAAAAACACTTTGCTTGAAAATGCCTGGCAAATCCTTGTGGCAAACCACTGCAAACATTCAAAATAAGATATAATAACTAAAAGATACATTTGGATTTAAAACATTGTTGATTAATGTAAAAAAAACAAAAAAACATTTGGTGACCAGATAAGGAGGTTGAGCTGATGCCTGCAGCAAATATGTTGAACCTCATTTTCATTCATTGAAATGAAAAAGTGTTGATTTGGTTGCCTTTAATGGTGTACAAACTATTCTGCATCTGATTTGTCAAACTTTCATATGATGTGAAAACAAGCAGAGATTTGAGCGCAAGTGGAATCAGATCCGGTGTGTGAAATCAAGCGCCAGTCTACCAGCACCTCCTTTACATTTACATTAAGCACGCCCTATTTCATGAAGATTTTTGGGTAGAGAGCCAATAAAATGACAGCATTTAGCATCTCATGAGGCAATATCTGTGCATGTTGATGGAGTTTGAGGTGGAGCAGTGACCAAACTGACCAGGCTTTTTAGTGCTAAAAGTACAATGACTGTGAAATAAACAAATTTTTAAAATGATGTAATGATGTGATTGTATAGTGTAAAATAACATATAAATGCTGCATTACTGTAAATTAAAACAAAAGCATAGTGTAATGTGTATTTAAAAGGAACATGGAATACTTATGTATGTCACTGTGTATGTAAAATTAGTACATCCATTTTTCTGCTGGATGCCATGTGCAAAAATAATGTATTATTGTTTTTATTCTAATTACTTTCATTATAGATGATATTGATAATAGTTTTAAGTAGTTATAAATATATTAATTATATATAAATTATATATACTTGTACTAGAAATCGATGGCCAGTTGCTTTAGCACATGCCCCCGCCCCCTCAGGTTCTATTAAAACATAGCTTTAATGCAGATGCACCATTAAGATATTACGTTGAAAAATTCTTATTCCTTTAGCAATTTTTTTTCAAAAACTCACTTTGGGCCTCTTCCATTCCACTCCGAAGGCTTTGATAGAGCTTGGCCCGAGTTCATTGAAGCCTAAAGATTTGGGTCCAGCTGGGAAAGTTGGG
Source organism: Pygocentrus nattereri (assembly GCF_015220715.1). Classification (NCBI taxonomy): domain Eukaryota; kingdom Metazoa; phylum Chordata; class Actinopteri; order Characiformes; family Serrasalmidae; genus Pygocentrus; species Pygocentrus nattereri. The sequence goes on from NC_051235.1 coordinate 7,549,650, forward strand.
TCACAGAAAAGTACTCCTTGTTTCAAGTTCTCCTTCCTTAAGGCCTCAAAGTCTTGCTTTAGATCTGCAATGGTGGTCTGGTTATTGGTCCCACCCATGTCTGAACATAAAACTCCTCCCATTTTCAAACTGTCAGCTCAGTGTTTCACGCTGTAGCAGAACCAAAATACATAAAACAAGTCCTGAACTTTGGCAACTGACTTCCTTTTACTGTGCTGTGGACTTTTTAAACTTCATTTGGAGCCATCCAGCACCTGCAGGCGAGTGATATTCAAACTAGTGTGGTTGGCTTATTTTGCATAGCCTCATACTTTGAAGATTTATCAATTTAGGCCTTAGTGCAATTAAACAGTTGCTGTATGTCCACTTTGTCATTCATATTGGTCTCTGTTTGGTAAGTTTACGCAGTATTTTCATATATTTTGTACTAACACAAAGTTTTCGACTTTCCTGTCCAGGTGTGCCACTGCACTGCACCCAGGGGTGGTTTAATGCCCTGACCTACTGGCTGAAGTCAAGGGGCCTAGAGTACAATATTTATACTCATGTCATTCTTATTGCTTACTTGATTGGCTGTATTTATTCCAAACATTGGTTCTAATGCTCATTGATGGCTGCGCTGGAGGCATTTGACTTGGATGTTAGAAGCAAGTTCTTATAGCAAAATGTGTGAGAGCAGAGCTCAGACAATAAACTCGGAAAGTTAATAGTAGAAGTATGTTAAGTAGTATAGTGTTACGTTGAGTTCTAAGTGTAAACAATATTAACTTCATTTGGCGCACTGGTTAGCTCCAATGTTGGCAGACTCGGTTCCCACCCACCTGGGCGGATTTTGCTTGGATTTGGCAGGAAAAAAATTCGTTAGCAGGACAAAATTTAGGCAGTTTGTCATTATTTTGGCAGGCTTTACATAGATTTTGAGGTTTTTAGTATATAGAATTAATGAACCGCATTACAGGCCTAACATCTCCCTGTAAGGGTCCAGCCTGTACCATGGGTCGCCAGCAGAGGGTGAGAGTGGCGAGGTGCTACCAGTTCAGGGATCTCCAATTCCCAGAAGCCCCCAGGCTGATTAGGCCCAACCTGGCACGCCTATGGACTCCTCTACTTGGCCGTGGCAAACAGCAACCCTTTATCACACCTTTGGGGTGACCGGTATAGTACTTGTGGTCCTGTAGCCCTGGTGGGTATTTAGACAAAAATTAAATAGAATGGAAAAAGAAAAAAGAGCTTGAAAAAAAAGAATTGCCCCAAAACTACAGAAAGAAGAAAAGAGGGCTGAAAAAATTATAAATTGCCCGAAAACCACTTAAAAGACAAAAGGAAGCCTTAAACAAGAAACTGCTCCAAGAACAACAAAAAGTGTTTGTTCCACAAAGAGCAAACAGGTGAAACATGAAATGACCTTCCTCTCATAATTGCAGAGAAGTGTCTTTTGTTTCCTGATTATCCTTCATTTCACTTTTCTTTCTCAGCCTTTGAGCACATTTTTCAGCGTTCCCTTTGTCTGCCTTTTCCCCGCCATTTTTTATTCCCATTTGTTGAAGTGGTGTTCCCATTGTCGCCTGCGCTTCCTGGTGATGCAGCGGCAACTCCTCGTCTGCCATTCCGTACATCAGTGGTTCAAGCGTGGATCTGAGCCACCCCAACGTGTAGAATCCCTCCCATTCATTCGTTTAAGACCCTTTCTCAAGGCTTTTCCTCTCTGCTCTTGGGTCCGCCTCCCTGCCGTCCTGTAACATTTCCGTTATCAGAACTTTGATTAGCACACATTCTAGCCTCTCTTGTTGAGAAGAGGTCATTGCCCTGCCCATCTGTATCATGCACAGTCAACATCAGGGGTTAAGGTACCCAATTTATTATTGATGTAATGGATGTGTGTTTGGGTTCACGCTGCATTTTTGACCATATAGAGGTCAGTGGCTTGATCAATAGGCACAAACAAACTCATGACTGAGCACAGAATAAACAAAGCCGCTCTTAAGTAGAGCCCAACACAGGTGTGTCTAATTACCTATTAAGAGGTGGCTCTCTGCTCCCATCTAGTGGCGGCATTGGGTCAGTCTGACCACAGGATGGGTGACGAGGCTTCTGCCAATGGTAGACTGAGACTAACCTGTCACGTCACATACGTGTGTCTATACATCAGTGTGGAAGTTTAAGTATATTTTCTTCAATAAAGTAAAGTTTTAATAAAAAATATTATGATTTTATGTGTTCATGTACATAGTTACATGGCATGGTTCTGTACATACTGCCTGATGCATTAGACAGTGGTTTATGACTGTGTTGAGATCTGAACTGTGTTTTATTCAAATTCATTCGTGGTGGAGGAATACATGCAGGGCGTTATAAGGCAAAATAGTCCCTAAGGTGTGACGTCTGGTTCCTATCACCATCATTGTAAAGACATCTCTTCAAAGCAGAAAATTCGGCAAAATTCCCCTTTAATGTTGTGCAGAGAGACTTTCTTGTGATATAAAACCAAGTTTGTTGCTGTTCAGATGTTGTACATTTATAATATAATACCATTCTACTATGTTTCTAATATTGTTCTCGATAGAACCATGAGCACTACAACCAAGAACCCTTTGCATAATTAAAGGTTCTTTGCATCCTTAACCCGTTCTTCAGATTGATGAAGAATGTGCTGTAGATGGTTCTCTATAGAACCTGTTTAAAAAGGGATCTACATAGCACCAAAAATGGTTCCTCTCTGGTTCCACACTCTAAAAAAACTTAAGTAAAGAAAATGGTTCTGTATAGAACCATGAACACTCAAAGAACTCTTTGCATGATTAAAGTGTTTTCTGCTTTGTGAATGGGTTCTTTAGATAACCTTTTTGAAAAGGCTTCTTTAGAGCACCAAAAAGGGTTCTTCATATTACTATAATGTCAAGTCTGTGACTTTTGGTGTTATGCAGAACCCTTTTCAAAAAGGTTCTACATAAAACCATCAGCAGCACATTCTCCATGAATCTGAAGAACACTTTCATCATGCAAAGAACCATCTTTGAGTGTTCATGGTTCTTCACAAAGCCGGTTTCATTACTAAAGAACCCTTGAAGCCCCATCTTTAAGAGTGTGGAACAATAGAAGACTTATTTTTGGTGCTATATGGAACTCTTTTCAAAAACGATCTATATAGAACCATCTACAGCACGTTTTCCATTAATCTGAAGAACGTTTTCACCATGCTAAGAACCCTTTAATCATGCAGAGGGTTGTTTTAAGTGTTCATGGTTCTGTGCAGAACCATTTTTTATTAAAGTCCCCAGAGAAGCACCATTTTTGGAGCAAGACAGGGAACCCTTTTTGGTGCAATAGAGCACCATTTTCAAACACCTTCTGTATAGAACCATCTGCAGCACATTCTCCACATCAATCTAAAGAACCTCTTTCTGATGCAAAGAACCTTTTAATCACGTAAAGGGTTCTTTAAGTGTTCGTGGTCATCTATAGAACCATCTTGTTATGAAAAGAACAGTTGAAGCACCATCTTTTTTTAAAATGTGGAACCCTTTTTAGTACCACATAGAACCCTTTGCAAAAGGTTCTAATATATAACCATCTATAGAACGTTCTCCATCAATCTGAAGAACAGTTTAATGATGCAAAAAACCCTTTAATCAGGCAAAGGGTTCTTTGAGTGTCCATAGTTCTATCTAGAACCACTTTCTTTATTAAACAACGTGTGTACCTGCAGAATGCCAGGTTTGCAGAGACCTCCTCAATATTCCCTTCCAGCCCCAGCAGGGGGTGCAGTACCTGCAGGCAGGTAAACAGGTGGGGTTAGGCTCCTCCCCCTCCTCTACCTCACCCCTCCTCCCTGCAACACCTCAGCATCACACACTCTGACAGCATCACACACTCCAGCGAAGCCCTGCAGCGCAAACACTCTCAGATCCTCCCTGTGCTCGACTCGCCGTCAGGATGTCCAACATAGCTCACGAGCTGTCCAGGAGGCAGGACAAGGAGGACGGCCTGGGCAGCAACGAGAAGGCCATCATCTTCAACAACCAGGACTTCCAGAGCCTGCAGCGGGAGTGCCTGGAGCGCAGGACCCTCTTCTGCGACCCCACCTTCCCCGCCGATTCCAGCTCCCTCGGCTACAACCAGCTGGGCCGCTACTCCTCAAAGACCGCGGGGGTGGAGTGGAAGAGGCCTAAGGTAGGAGTTCAGGGCATTAGAGGGGGGTGTTGAGGGTGGGCGTGGGTTCTGCTGCCGCACATATCTGGCTAATAGACTTAAAGGAGAAATGACACCAAGTTTAAAATTCAGCATAATTTAACATTTAAGATGCGCACCAAGTCATTCAGAGTGGTTTGGTGTGAAATGCTCCATTCTGGGGAAAAGCTGGAATCGTGGTGATGTCCAGTGGTGGTGACGGGAACCAGACGTCTGTAAAGTGTCATGCCTCAAATCTCCCTCACAGAAAGTTATTATATGGAAGTTATTATATGTGGACAGTATGACTTCTGGTTCCCATCACCAACAGTGTGAAGAAATGTCTCTCTTCAATGCAGAAAAGTCGGTAGAATTCCCCTTTAATACCATGAAGAGGAACTTTCCTGTGTTGGATAACGTTCTACTGCTTATACAGACTGATGTTTTCATGTATGATATAAAAATTGTACATTTATAATATGATCCTATTGTGATGCTGGCAATATATGGACCATGCTGCTGAATTAGTTCAAACAGATCCCAGAGTCTGAATTTTTTTTTTTTTTTTATGTAGAATTCAAAACAATCAATGCGCCACATGACATTGAGAGAGTAATAAGTTAAATATATACAACATATCTATTCAGAATTTGAGGCTAGCACTCACAATATACTATAACTTCACAATATAAACATGTAAAACAGTGACATATATAAAATATTATAATGACCATTTGTAAATATGACTTACCATATAACTTCATGTTGTTCTCAAAATACTTGATGTCTGATGAATATTTTATATATCATCACATACATAGATTATAGTATTTCAAGCTATACTGTATTGAAATATTATTGTTGAATAAATTGGCAGAAATTAATGTGACGAGTTATTCAGAATGTCTGGAGTGTGTGTGTGTGTGTGTGTGTGTATATGTGTGTGTGTGTGTGTGGATGGATGGATGGATGGATGGATGGATATTCAGCTCTCCTGTTGAAGCTGAAATGCCAGTTTGCTGTCAAATACTGAACTGTTAATTATTAATGACAAGTATATTCAGACAGGAACACATGCAAAGGCAAACTGTTCCAGCTGAGCCGACTGTAAAATATTCCATTAAAAGCTTTGAATTTAGTGCTAAATGCAAATTCTGATGCTAATATTTTCATTAATGTTTTCATTAATGTTTTTGGTTTGCTAAATGCAGTTCCTGCTGCCAATGTTTCTTTGCTAAGTGTGGTTTGTTTTTTTGCTAAATTTAGTTTCAGCTTTTGCTCTTTTTGCTAAATTCAGTTTGTCATTTGCGCTGCTAACTACAAACCTTTAGCTTTTTTCGCTAAATGAGGCGTTCTCCTGCTAACTGTTGTTTGCTAACCTATTTTCCTAAACTGACTTTCCGCTGCCGATTTACTTTCTCTGACCTTTTTATTTCCGCTGATTTTGTTTTCCGCTAGCTGTCCTGTTTTGCTAAATTCCAGTTTAGCTTTTTTTGTTTCCACTGCTAACTGTTTGTGGTAAATTCCGTTTCTGCTGCTCATTTTTGTTCGCTAACTTTTTTCTGCTGCTATGCTGAGGCTAATTCTATTCCTTGACAGATTTTTTTAAAAGCAGTTTCTGCTGCTAGTGGATTTTTGTGCTAATTTTTTTGTCAATCTCCTGCTCTTCAAGGAGCTGTGCTCAAACCCTCTGTTCATTTCCGATGGAGCCACCAGGACGGACATCCGCCAGGGAGCTTTAGGTAAGCTTTCCTATCTCGCACAACGCTGAACACCTTTAAAACAAAGGCTCTTTAGCATCTGTCGGAAGTTTTCTCACAGAACAATAACCTGTTCCTGAATATTTCAGAGGGATTGTGTTGGTGCTAGCGCTAGCTGTAACCTATAGGGTAACTCATGAAAGCTCCTCATTCATGATGTATGTGTTTTAGTCTGAAGGTGTCATATGGAGAACTGGTCATTATACAGGGTTAAATTACCGTCTCTGCAGATTTCTAGAGTAAATATTTGCTCAGACAGGTTCTACGGTGTGGAAGCTTATGAGCGGAAAGCTGGTAACATTTGTGTAAAGTCTAAATTTGCAATTCCCTCCCACAAAACCATCCACCCCAAACTTACACAAAGCAGCTCAGCCCAACCTGATCCCGGTGACTCAGCGAACGCAGGTCCTGTATCAGGGCGTTCTAGCAAAGGGTCAATCTGCACAATATCCTTGGCCTCAAATCTCACATTAGCTCTTTTATCTGAGTTGAGTCACTGAGAACACAATCGTGTGGCGTATACACAAAAACACGCCTTCTACTGGTCTTAACCTACTTTCGTCATCATCTGGCTCCACGAAGGGCTTTAAATAGCAGGATACGTAGCACTTTCCTTCATGCACCAAGAGCCAGAGCCCAAAATATTTCAACAAAGCAATATTTTGGCTAGAAGAGCAAATTTCTAAATGCAGCTGATCTACCAAGACATGTTTGAAAACCTTGTATCTCAAACGGTAACTTTACAGGAGGAGGAAAAAACCTACTTTACTTTTAATGTAAGTCAATGGAACCAGACGTTTTTCCAGGTCATTTCGAGGTGTTTTTTTTGGTCCATTCATCATGAAATGTACACACAATGTAAAGAGCAACAGGTATTTTCAAATTATGTCAAAAACTGAAAAACAAGGTTTTCTTCTGACAACAGTAATATGTTGTGTTTTGGATGCTGGTGTGATGGTCAGCCAGACCAGACCATCTGGCTAGACCGTGTGACCAGTTAATACAGCACCAGACCTGCATAGACCATCATGGATAAATGCTGGTCTGTGCTTTATCTTTTTCAGCAGGGTTGTATTAAAGCTACAACTGAGCTACCAAGCAATGCAAGCTTATTACCTGGCAATTAGCATTGTGCAAACTGCATGTCTAAGTCTCAGTCACCTTAGTTGTTACGTAATCTCAAACAGACTTGCTCACTGAGCGCAGGGTGTTTGTATAACAAGTGGGGTTAGGCATTAGACAGGCACCGGGTATTGCATGCTGAAACCTGCTGCATGCTGTGATGCTGTATTTGTGGTAAAATTTTTGTTTGCAGGCAAAGATTTTTGCCGATCTGATTGAACACATTCCGATTACAGATTTGGAAAGTCTTACTTTAAGCTGCGTTCACATTCCAAGCCTCTTTGCTGAAATCTGATATTTTGCTCAAAACCGATCATTAAGGTCACATGGCAACAAATTGGCAAAGTATCAGATCTAGGACCACATTTGAAAGTGACACAGGTCGGATTTGAAAAGATAATTTGCGTGTCCACACAGCCCTGAAAACATCAGATTTGAGTCACATTAGGGCAAAAAAATTGTGTCACTTCAATCTGGTAATCTGAACGTAGCCTTACATGCTCACTACAAGTAATCCAATCCAAAATAACACGCATGCGTAAAGAACCACTTGGTGTAGATGTTACTATGACAGCAAGCATCACGTGAGTCCAGTCAGAGTGAGATGAGCAGCAGTGAGCAGTGCTTGTGTTTTTAACTGCTTGTCAGACTCAGGAAAACGTCCTTCACATGTCCTTGTTAAAGAAGTCCGAGAGGAAGACGTCGTGTTCTGAGATACAAGCTGGACATCCGTCCCACTGCCGTCTTTTAAAGATCAGAGCATAAACTTCATCTCCTGTGCAGACCAGTTTCTGCTCCACTATGTTGAACTGTATAAACTCTCACTGTGACATGATGCACATGCAGAAAGTACTTAAACTTTCCGATAGGGAATGTAATCGGATACAGGTGCTTACACGGATATTATTCTTCTATTTAATGGATTATTTACAAGAATACTCTCCTCATTTAATCAGATAGAAATTATATTCCAAATGATTGAACTATTAGTGGGATTATTAATGGATTATTAGGCTGCATGTAAATTTGGCTATTTCAATATAACTCGAGATTTCAATATTGATATTTTGGGGGGGGTGGGGGGGGGTGGTATCATGTAATCTCTAGTTACAAGCTAATTTCCAAAGTTGGGACACTGCATAAGATGCAAACACATGATAGAAAGCAGTGATTTATAAATCTATGTTAAGGCAAAATATCTAGTTTCATCTATCAATTTCATTGTTTTTTTTTAGCTTGTTTCTACATTCACTGTCCATTTTCGCAGCTCTACTCACTATATAGGTGTTCTTTGTAGTTCTATAGTTACGGACTGTAGTCCATCTGTTTCTCTGCACACTTTGTTAGCCCCCTTTTACCCTGTTCTTCAGTGGTCAGGACCCCCACAGGACCACCACAGAGCAGGTATTATTTGGGTGATGTATCATTCTTAGTGTCACTGCTGGACTGAGAATAGTCCACCAAACACAAATATCCAGCCAACAACGTCCTGTGGGCAGCGTCCTGTGACCACTGATGAAGGACTAAAGGATAACCAACACAAACTGATGAGCTATCGTCTCTGACTTTTCATCTATAAGACGGGAGTTTCTAATATAGTGGGCAGTGAGTGGATACACTGTCTGATCCACTCGTACCAACACAACACACACTAAAACACCACCATCACGTCACTGCAGTGCTGAGAATGATCCACCACCCAAATAATACTGCTCTGTGGTGCTCGTGTGGGGGTCTTGACCATTGAAGAACAGGACAGAAGGGGGTAAGTGCACCTACGTGATAAGTGGAGCTGATAAAATTGAGAAACAGTGTAGAAACAAGGTGTACTTGTGGAGTGTCAGTCCATGAACATGCCAGTCAGTGTATATGCTCGTTCTGAATTTGATGCCTGCAAAATCTTCCAAAAAGGTTGGTTCAAGACAATTTAAGACTAGAAATGTTGTTAAACATTCAAAAAACATCTAAAACAGGTTATACAGGTGACCCATCCAAGAAATATTCCTCTATGAGAAAGGATAGTTCCACTTTTCCAGAAATGCATAAACAAAAAATAAAAATAAATATGATAAATAATAAAAATATTCCCCCCCTTTGTACTGTTTATGATTCTGGGAATCTGGAGACACCTTCATGCATAAAGCACAAGGCTGAAAACCACTTGCAGTTAAGACTGTCCTATGAACAGCGGAAGCCATATGTCAAAAAATTCTAGAAACGCTACCGACTTCTCGGGGTTTGAGTTTTGTTCTTCAGGATAAAGTTGAAAAGCACCATCTAGACCGTTACCAGCTTAAAGTTCAAAAGCCAATATTTATCATGGTATGCAGCATTAGTGGTTCACATCTGTGAATGCATCCATGCCATATTTTTTAGGCTGGGCCACATAATATAAGTTTAAAGCAAGGAAACTTCATTTAGCTCTGTAATTTTGTCTGTCTTGGGTGGCTGACATTCATGTGTGATTCCTTATTTAAATTCCACTTTTCCTGTCACGTGACCAGGTGACTGCTGGCTGCTGGCGGCCATCGCCTCTCTGACTCTGGACAGCGAGATTCTAGCACGTGTGGTTCCTTCTGCACAGAGCTTTACAGAGGACTATGCTGGGATTTTCCACTTTCAGGTGGGATTTGTATGCTATGAAGTAACTGGGTAGCCTTAACATTTTGAGGTACGTCTCTAGAGCGAAACTTTCCACTTTAAACAATCTTAAAAATAGGAGGAACTCTTGCAAAACAACAGTTGCCCTGGGGGTGAAGTTTCTGTATGATCTTTATGACAAAGAAATGGAATAGATCCTCAACAAAATCAGGCTTCATGTCCCACTCGGAGCCCAAATTGAAGCTCTACTTGGATATTTCATTAGGGGAACCACTAGAAAAATACAATTATAATAGTTAAAAGTAAAAGAGGGAGAGGATGGCCTACAAAAAAGAGGGATGGAAACAATCAGAGGAATCCTGAATCCACTTATTAAGTAGCCTCAAGGCCCAAATAGAAGACGGAGTATTCTGAAGAAACTTTAATGAGCACTTCAGAGTTTACATTCCTATTTAAAAGCTAAGCGAAGGCTAGTAACCACATGCTGGCACGACTTGAGGTAGATGCTTAATAGAGCTTAATAGCTTTTAGCCATGATTGCAGTGGACTTGTTCATAGACATGCCTCGGACAGTAATGTATTTGATGAACACTTGGGAACACTTTTGACCAAATGCTAAACTAAATGCTAAGTGAAATTGCCATGTAAGTTAAATAGTTGTTTAGCTTTTATTTCGTATTATTTGTCGTCTCTGGGGCCCTTTTTTTCAAGGACAATCCCGTTTTTTGAGGGACACTTGGCAAGCATAGATTGGAGATATCAAACCTCTGACTCCTTCCTTTCTGCAGTTGTGGCAGTATGGCGAGTGGCTGGACGTCGTCATTGATGACCGTTTGCCTACAAGAAACGGGGAGTTGCTGTTTGTCCACTCTGCAGAGGGCAACGAGTTCTGGAGCGCCCTGCTGGAGAAGGCCTACGCTAAGTGAGGGTGTTTGCATGTGTAAACAAGGCAGCGTTTTTTTTTCTCTAGCCCAGTGTGTGTATGTTTTGTGTTTCAGTAGCAGTATCAAGCTGAGGTGGCTAACGGAAGGCAGAGTCATGCTTCAAGTTTAGCAAACATTGCTAACGGCAGACACTGCCCACAAAGCACACAAGCTCTGAAGGCATACTTACAGTATTAACTGAGGACATGGTGCGTGACCTGAAATTGTTTTCACTTCAGCCCAGGTTTACTGCAAAATACATTATTTCAGAGCTAAAGATAATGCAATAAGACCCCAACTTAAAATATATGGTTTGCCTAAATTACAAACTGCAAATCATTTTGAGCACTTTTGAACACCAGACCTTTAACAGTGTCTAATATAGGTTCATGAGTTCTATGAGTGCAAACGGCTTCACTCCGCCAGTAAGCTGCTCAGCTCACCAACCAATCAGCACTCAGTATCAGTAATTCCAACCAGTCAGCACTGAGTAGCTGTAATGCCAACCAGTCAGTAATGCCAACTTATCGGCACTCGGTAGCATTACTGCCAACAAATCAGCACTTAGTAGCAAGAATTCCAACCAATAAGTACTCAGCAGCAGTAATCCCAACCAATCAGCACTCAGGAGCAGTAATGCTAACTAAACAGCACTCAGTAGTAGTGATATCAACCAATCGATATTGCCAGCAGCTGCATTGACTCCCATTTACTGAGGGTTCGCTCATGTCTGCCTTGTAGCTCTTCTGCGGGCCTGAAGTAGCTTATTATTTATACAAGTGACAAAAATACAAAAAAGAGCAAAAAGTCAGTGATCAAAACATAATCCAATTTATTGTCAATAATAGTCTAAATAAACGATTCTTCCACTAAGCAATGTAATTTGTTCATAGTAGATTATGGTTGCCAAGCAAAATAATTGACAAAAAAAACTCATGCTTGCACTTAATATAACAAACGTAACATTTCACTTAAGCACCTAAAGGGAATGTCCATGCATTTTAAAGATTTCTGTGTAATTCAAACAGTGAGATGTAAAGAAAGTCATTTGTAGTGGTTTGGTGTTAACTGGTACATTGTGACGATATTAACTGACTCTGATTTCTTTGCAGTGCTGGTGATGAGAACCAATGGTCACAAGGGCCACAGCACAAACATAGCCATGTCTTTTACTGTCCAATACAACCAGTGAACCCACATGTGTCTTGAGTGTTAATGTGTAGTGAAGTGTTTTCTTTGTGTAATATTTGGTTCATTTCAGGCCAAAACGCACTCCGATTTACATGCACTTAATAGTTCGATAAGTAATCCAAACAACACATTTACATGCTCTTGAGTAATCAGATAATGTGAAACTCCAGGTCTACATGAGTCAGACAGTAATCAGATTTCTGCTTTGCAACCAGCCAATAACGTAATGTACAACTCGAACATCGCTTATTTTTTTAAAACATCACACCACTTTACCTGAAAATATGAACATACATGACCTAAAAGTTGAAGAATATTCATATCCTTCATTTCGTGTTTGGTTTCGTGTTTTGCTGCGTCTCGCGACATCCACCATCTGTTTTCGCTCATGATGCGAAAGAAATCAGAGTAAGAGCTGAACGCATGTATACGCACTCAATGTCTCAGGCGTAAGGTAATGTATTTGAAACCATCTCATGTTAATAACTTTCTGTGATGTTTCTCTCCAGGGTGAACAGCTCCTATGAGGCTCTTTCTGGAGGGTCCACCACAGAGGGCTTTGAGGACTTTACCGGCGGCATCTCTGAGAGTTACGAGCTGAGGAAAGCTCCACCCACTTTGTTCAACATCATCAAGAAAGCACTGAGTCGGGGCTCTCTGCTGGGCTGCTCTATAGACGTGAGCATTAAATCTGACTCAGTAGTTTAGAAGAATTGCTGTAATTTGCTTACTAGTCACTCTAGCACTACACAGAGTGTTACTAGATGAAGACATAAATGGCTCATTCCATGAAAAGCAGTGCCATTTGGATCCATAGCATTCAGCAGCATTCAATGTATAAGGGACAAAAAATCTAGTGTCTTTAAAACTTAAATATCATCAGAACAAAACTTTCTATTACCAAAAATAACTTTACAGGAAAAGGAAAAACTTTCTTAACTTCTCTTAACCATTTGTACTGGTCCGTTTGTCATGAGATTTTGACATTGTTATTAGCAACTGGTACTTTAACATTACGGTAAATATAAAGATACAAGGTTTCGTTTGTGATATCAACATAAAAAAAATTGTTTCATCTACTCATGCATTGTTTCCTGTGGCACTGGCTGCACAGAGCCCCAAAACTGGCAGATCCACCCCAATGCTTAACACTCGGCAAGGCGTTCCTTTCATCAAATGCTGCTCCTTTTTTCTCCTAGCATACCTTTTAGTGATTGTGCCCATTTTAGGTTAATCCATAGCATTTGTTTCCAAAATTTCTCTGGCTTAACTAGATGTTGTTTTGCACACTTCAGACATTGACATTTGTGCTTGGGCCGCTAGTTATTACAGTAAGTTAAACAATAAAAAGTAAAAGCTAAGCTGTTATTAAGCTAACTTTCATCGTCCATTCAACACAGAATTTAGTTTTTTTCCATCCTTGGCAGGTCCATCACAAAACATGACCACCCTGTCACACAGTTTGGATAGAGCAAACGATTTTTGATGTCTTCTAAGCAAACTTCACAGAAGAGCTATGTAATTTACTTTAGAATAACTGACATTTAAAGATCTAACACTGACAGTGTGGCAGCCACTTTTGCATGAAATACTGAGACAGAGCTATATTTCTGTGTTATACGGCACATGTGGGAAAATCTGTTTCTCAGATTAGTTGTATGTTACTTGTATGCAGTTCAATATACTGTCGCATAAGTCACTCTTACATCATTGGTTGAAAACAATTTTTAAAAATTATATAATCAAATGTCAAATCGGATACATCCACATATATGCAGAGGCTAATCTCCTTCGTGTGCTATGGTAGGAGTGTAGAAATATTATGCTGTACTATGAAAAACTGTTACAAGCGTTTGTTGTGTTTAATTTCTGAGCAGATCACCGGCTCATATGAAAGCGAAGCTATAACCAGGCAGAAGCTGGTGAAGGGCCACGCCTACTCTGTCACTGGAGCAGAAGTGGTCAGTGCCGTCTCACACACACATAAGCAAACAACACCTGCACACACCCTCACCTGCAGTCTCTTTGTGATAGATGTCAAACTTGTATGTGTTTTTTAATCACTTTCTCAAATACATACATTCATTTATGGGTTGCTTTGCTCAAGCAGCCTTTCTTTTATTTAATTTCCAGGCCAAACAGCCATTAAGGACAAGTTATTAGTTTTTCAGCATCAGGAAAAAACCAATGGAACAGAATGGGAAATTCTTTATGGGACTCTAAATGCCAGTTGCATCTTTTAACTACAACTGTAACATCAAATTCAAACACTGACGCACTAATAACACTGACACATACTGTAGTGGTTAACACCTCTGCCTTCTATGCTGTAGACTGGGGTTCAATCCCTGCCTGGGCAAGCACCCTACACTATACCAATAAGAGTCCTTGGGCAAGACTCCTAACACTGCCTTCACCTACCTGTGTAAAATCACCAAATTGTAAGTCACTCTGGATAAGAGCGTCCGCCAAATGCCGTAAATGTAATAACAAACCGAAGACTTAAGGCAAAGGCAGATAGCAACGTTGCCAAGTAGTGATTGGAGGACTGAGGAAAGGAAGGCAGAACTTGATTTTTTCTTTAAAATATATTTATATTATTTAAAATACATTTATGTCATAGTTATATTTAACAGAAAATTACACAACAAATTAGTATAATCTTTTTTTAGTATTTAGTGTGTACATTTTTGCTTTATTACAGCTTCCACTGTTTTGTGGAGACTTCAAATAGGAAAGCTCTCAAAGAAGATCTTTAAGTGCTGTTTATCTGATGATGACAGCTTGGTGGTCTACTGGGTTTTGCGGGTGGTTGTTGGGAATTCTGTTTTCTCAGTATCTTTGGAACATTTTTGGAACTCCTAGCTTTAGAAAAACCTATTTTTCATCTATTTTCCTTTTATTCACACCTCCTCATGCAGGTGGATTGTCTTATATCTAATCTTCTCAAAAATATCTCCTGAAAGACTCACATAATGGCTATTTTGACTGGAAAGTGGTCTCTAACTAGATCATCATGCACAGGTGATTCATGACAGCAGAAGATCGTAACCTGCAGAAGATCATGCTGGTTTTAATTGAAGTAGAGCCATGAGGACATGTGTAAAGTCAAATGAGTTGACATTTTTAAATATTTACTAGTTTACTACTAACTAGTACTGTTTATACTTTTATGGACTCTTCAGAAATGGTCAATGTGACTTCTATAGTGAATGAATACTTGCATTTTCACAACGTGCAAATAGTTCAATATAAAAAGACAGTTTGTTTCAACTCAAGCCTCAGTGACTTGCATAGAGATGCTGATTTTATAAGTGATTCCAAGTTTGCTCAGTGAGTCATTCTGTTTGAAAATGCAAATGTGGCATACACTGATAATAGATTCTGATCCATGTGTAAGCTGCTTTATGTTGTGTAGGCCAGCATTTTTCATACTTTTTATGAAGTTTTATGCCCAATTAGCTGGCAGTTAGCCATTAGAAATGATTATACAGCAATTATAAAACAACTATGACCTTAATTCCTAGACATTATCACAGAATTTGCACTTTTTGGAAAGCATGATATGTAGACTTCATTCACCTGAAATCATCACAGACACAATATCACTTGTTTATGAGTAAAATAAGCAGAATGTATGGGTTAACTGGTATGTGTGTTACACTGGCCTAGGCTGACTCGGTAGATCAAATTGCCAAATGCGCTAATGTCCCTCAGTGCTATTACATAAGGCTATGTACCGTTGCTGACACCAGTGCAGTCACCACCCTACCTATTCCAACATTTCCACCCTAATACTAAACAATAGCAATCAATTAGAAGGCTGAATTAACACAAACTAAAACCAGCACTGCGGCACCCTTCACTATAAAGCATGCATCTACTTACCATAGGCACATTTGTCCAATGAAAACAACAACACTACATTAAAATCAAACAACTGACGTACAAAATATGGAAGAATTCAGCTTAATTTCAACTTAAAAACCTAAACCTAAAATTCCTGGACTAAAGCATACTGCTGCAGTAGGTGAAGCCAAAGAAGTTAACATGACTGAGATAAAATCAGAAAGCTGATCTGTACAAAGACAAGAAAAACAACACAGCGAACTTAACACCCTAAACCTAATCTTTGTAGGTGAAAGCATACTGTCACCATGAACATGGAAAATGTTTATGATCCATTTATGTCTTACCTTTGATGACATTAACTTTGACATTTCACAAGCCCATTTTTGCCTTTGTAGTAAAAGAGCATTGTAAATCAAATTCACAAACTCACAACAGTGGTTTTTTTTGGCTTTGAATGGGTAGAAAGCAAGATATTGTATGGGACAGAATGGGAAATACTTTATGGGACTTTAAATACCCACAGTTACATCTTTTAACTACAACTGTAACATCAAATTCAAACACTGCAGCACTAATAACAAACTGAAGGCTTGAGGCAAAGGCAGATCGCAACGTTGGCAAGCAGTGATTGGAGGGCTGAGGAAAAGAAGGCAGAACTTGATGATTTGTAAAAAAAGAAAAGAAAAAAAAGGTCAAAAACAGAACAAGTAACCATCTAACGATAGACGACTGCATATTGTAGAGATTATACATTGCTTTATATTACATAGCACTGCACTACTCCTTAATTAACACACAGATAGATATTGTTCTCTGGAAGATTGCATTGAATTTTGGGAAGGATGTGCATTTAAAATCAGTGCTGTACACTATAGAGGGTGCACTGATGCTTGTTTCTGCTCTAGGTCCATGTATATGGTAGTCCGGTTGAGCTGGTGCGGCTCCGGAACCCATGGGGTCAGGTGGAGTGGATGGGCGCGTGGAGTGATGAGTGAGTCCGTCATATATAGACTGGATAAACCATTGATTTTTGTATCCTTCTGTACTAGTGTTGTGAAATTTGACCAAGGGTTAATGTTTCTTAGCTCCAAAGAGTGGGACCGGGTGCTACCAGAGGAGAAGGCCAAACTGGATTACTCAGCAGATGATGGAGAGTTCTGGTGAGGATGGCGAGACATTTTGCTCAAGAAGACCCAGAGCAACCGTTTTGATTTCTTCAACTTCCTTCCGTCTTTCTTACAGGATGGCCTATTCAGATTTTATTCAGCAGTATTCTAAGCTGGAGATCTGTAACCTCACTCCAGACACTCTAAGCAGTGATGGGGTGTGTCGCTGGAGCCATCACCAGTTTGAGGGCACCTGGAGGGTTGGCTCCACTGCCGGTGGCTGCAGGAACAATCCAGGTGCCTCTCTATCATAATATACGTCTCTAGTTTTATTGATTTTATTACAGTTCTAAACAACAAATGTGCTGGACATCTTATTTTTCTCCATTTTCGATAGCTTACACAGAAGCATCTATAAGGCACACAGACCAACGTGAAGTCTAGATTCTTGGTTTCGATACTTTTCTTCCAGTCATACAAACATCACACTTTGCAAAAATCCCAAAAATGTACACATTAAATAAAATGATTTAAATTATCCGTCCAACAAAACTAATGAGATTAAAGAACAGAATGCTTTTAGAAATGGAGAAAGACATGTGAAAGACTAAAAGGTAATATTTCTTGTTTTTGTCCAGCTACATTCTGCTCAAACCCCCAGTTTGTAATAAAGCTGGAGGAGGTGGATGATGACCCCCATGATGGAGTAGACGGCTGCTCATTCCTGGTTGGTCTGATGCAGAAAGACGGACGC
The DNA here is from genome assembly GCF_015220715.1 of Pygocentrus nattereri. Lineage (NCBI taxonomy): Eukaryota > Metazoa > Chordata > Actinopteri > Characiformes > Serrasalmidae > Pygocentrus > Pygocentrus nattereri. The sequence goes on from NC_051235.1 coordinate 7,567,126, forward strand.
AAAGAAAGACAGTTCGGACGGGACCTGAACACCATTGGATTTGCCATCTATAAGGTAAGATGAAAGATCAGAGTCTTTAAGTGCTCCTGAGGTGTTACCATGATGTTCCTGTAGTGTTACCAGCATTACATTAGCACTACCATAGTGTCACCCCTAAGCTACCAAAATATTCCATATTATGTTTACAGTAGTTCCATGGTACATTTTTATCTCCTACTGTAACACGTCCTTCCACTGTGTGACTTGCACAACTTCAGATTTTTTAAAGTTGACGGTTATGTATTGAACGTCGACTCAACTTCAACCAATCGCTGATAACGTCATGAATAAAACCACAGGAGAAGGCATTGCATCGCAATAAGTAATAAATCTGTGACAAAGACAACTCCACAGGTTAGTAGCAGGTGACATGCCCTTTCCAATGAGCCAGGAATGTTGCAAATTTGTATCCAAGTTAGGTGCACCATAGGCGGCCTTGGCAAAATGCTTGCCCGAGGCAGAGGTCCAGAGTGCCAGAGAAATTTAGAGTACTGTACCTTCATGAAAAGAAGGGAAACTGGCCTCAAACATTTCAGTACTATGGGGTGTAATGCCCACTCTCCATTGACACATGACTTTTTATTGAAGTCTTTGTGAAACCAGAGAAAACAATGTTCAATATCTGGTTTTCAGAGCACTATAGGAGAAATGTTACAAATTCGTCCACAGGAGAGCCTGAAGTACCCTTTCTGACGAGCCCTGGATCACACTGCTAACCTTCAGGAAACCAGAGATATGGATCCCAAAATCACCGCTCCTCTTCGCTGAGGCGTCCTTGTTAATGTCATAATCGGTGACTAGTCAACATCAAATTTAAAAGTGTCATCGCCGAGTAGTAAAGTCAAAAAGTCAACTAGTCTATGCAACCCATAGTGAGTTAGATAGTGTGGACAGAACAGCAGATACTCTGTCCTAATACTGTGGTAACACCACAGGACTAACTTCCGTGACATATCAAGTCTTCAGAAAACACTTTTAATTTTAATACTGTAGGTCAAGTGCAAAAGAAAAACTTTTGAACATAATGAATAATAACATACAATAGTACCATTGTTTGACTTAGGATTGGTCAAACTGCAGCAACTCATACTGTGGTAACACTACAGGACCATCTTTGGTAACCTATCAAGTCTTCAGAAAATACTTAAGATTTCTTTTGCAAGTACTAAAAGTATGTCCTCCAGTCATTATAACTTATAATATTTTACTATAGTGTCACAATGTGGCTTAGGATTGTTCAAACTGCAGAAATATTGTCCTAATTCTGTGGTAACACTGCAGGATCAATTTCAGGAACATGTCAAGTCTTCGGAAAGTACTGTTTGAATTTTAGTACTGTAGTTAATTGCATAAGAAAAACTTTGTTTTCCAGTCATAATTTCTAACTTTTTATACAATAGTACCGATGTGTGGCTTACCAATTGGTCACACTGCAGAAACGTACACTGTGTACACAATTATTAGGCAAGTGAGTATTTTGACCATAATATGATTTTTAGGCATATTTTCTAACTCCAATGTGGATAAACCTGAATGCTTAATGGATTTAAGCATAGCAGGTGATGTGTAACTGTGTAATGAGGGAGAGTGTGGCCTAAGGAGGTCAACACCCTATATCAAGGTGTGCATAATTATTAGGCCAAAAGGGCCAAAAAAGAAATTGAACTGACTCTGAAAAGTCAAAAATGACCAAAAGTCTCTCAGAGGGATGCAGAACTCTTGAAATTGCTAGGATATTGGGGCGTGATCACAGAACCATCAAACGTTTTGTTGCAAATAGTCAACAGGGTCGCAAGAAACGTGTTGAGAGAAAAAAAAGACGGGCAAAATAACTGCCAAGGATTTGAGAAGAATCAAGCATGAAGCTACCAGGAACCCATTATCTTCCAGTTCTGTCATATTCCAGAACTGCAACCTAGCTGGAGTACCAAGAAGTACAAGATGTTCAGTGCTCAGAGACATGGCCAAGGTAAGGAAGGCTGAAACCCGACCACCACTGAACATAAGCTGAGGTGTCTAGATTGGTCCAAGAAGAATCTGAAGACAGATTTTTCAAAGGTTTTATGGACTGATGAAATGAGAGTGACTCTTGACGGACCAGATGGATGGGCCCGTGGCTGGATCAGTAACGGGACAGAGCTCCACTTCGAGTCAGACGCCAACAAGGTGGAGGTGGGTTACTGGTATAGGCTGGTATTATTAAAGATGAGCTGGTTGGACCTTTTCGTGTTGAAGATGGGCTCAAAATCAACTCCCAAGCCTACTGCCAGTTTTTAGAAGACACTTTCTTTAAGCAGTGGTCAAGGATGAATCTGCATCTTTCAAAAAGACAATGATTTTTATGCAGGACATGCTCCATCACATGCATCCAAGTACTCCTCTGCATGGCTCGCCAGTAAAGGCGTTAAAGATGAAAAACTTATGACATGGCCCCTTCCTCACCTGACCTGAACCCAACTGAGAACTTGTGGGCAATTCTTAATCGGGAGATTTACAGTGAAGGAAAACAGGACACCTCTCTGAACAGCGTCTGGGAGGCTGCGGTCACTGCTGCACAAAAAGTTGATCGTCAACAGATCAAGAAACCGACAGACTCCATGAATGGAGTTCACTGTTATTGAAAAGAAGGGTGGCTATACTGGTCACTGATTTTTTTTTTTATATGTCAGAAATGTTCATTGGACAGCTTTGAGTTGTTTGTTTATAATTCTCACTTGAACAGATGAAAATAAAGTGAGAGGGGAAAATGTTTTTCATTTAGCTGCGTAATAATTCTGCGCAATAATAGTTGCCCAATAATTGTGCACATATATATATATTCTCCTAAGCAAGCCAAAACCTCACTTTTACTTTCTTAAACATTCATGTTTGATGTTTATTAACATTTTGGATTAACCAAGAGCACTGTAGTTGGTCATTAATAAAAATAATCCTCAAAAATAAGACTTGCCTAATAATTGTGCACACAGTGTATACTGTGGTAACACCATAGGACCAATTTTAGCTTCTATCGCTTTATATCCACTTATGTAAAAGTGCACTTTGGTTTGTATAATAGAATTTAAAAATAATGACTTTGTTCACCATAATGTTATTATATTATACAGGTGCACCTTAATGTGACTAAGAATCACTAACACTACATAAACTTTGTGGAAATACTGTAATAACACCGCAGGACGAACTGTAGCATTCATAACCCCATCTCCTTTTATCAGAAAGTATGTTTCAGATTTTAGTACTGTATATATCGTTTGCAAAAGAAAAACTTTATTCTCTGGTGTGTTTGTTTCAGGTTCCAGATGAGGTGCGTATGCCTGTTGTGATATTTTCCGTTCATGTGACCATCCGCAAGATAAAGATATAAATACTTTTGTTCTTTAGTACAGATTTGCATTCCTTTTCCTTTGAATATGACAAGCAATTCTATCTGTGCGTTTTCTATCTGTGCGTGCTACAGTATAAAGGTGACAACAACGTCCACCTGGGTCCTGACGTGTTGCTGCGTCAGAGAGCCATCGCCATGAGCAACACCTTCATAAACTTGCGTGAGGTGTGTGGCCGCTTCAAACTGCCGCCAGGAGAATACGTCATTATCCCCTCCACCTTCGAGCCGCATCTCAAGGGCAGTTTTATCCTGCGCGTGTTCGCTGAGAAGCAGGCCACAGCCAGGTACGGCCCTTTGAGATTGGATCCTGGTGGGATTAGAGTCCACTAACACAGTGCTAAAGCTTCTGGAGGGCCTGAGAATCCTGTCAGGAGTGCGACCCCCCCGGAATGTCTAATAACCAATGACTGAACCATTTGATTTGGCTGGATTTCGACATCATTTCTCAATTAAGTGTATTCATTTTACATTCTAGAACCATTATATTCTAGATGTAATGCATGTTGAGTATGTATTATATTCTAGAACCACACAAAAATAATAACTAAAAGCAATTTTTGTTCATTTGTTTTTAACAGTAGTTTTTAAGGATGTAACAGTACAGCATATTGTAGCGTATCAACGTATCGCAGCGCATTGTGTTATCCTGGGGTTATCAGATTGGCTTGTGAGCAGAGCATTTTATGGGGAATTTATAGAAACAGTGAAATTTAACTTAAGCATCTTTTCAGCCACAATTCATTTTTTCCTTATCAAAAACTTGTCTAAAATGGAATTCTTCATTTTGTGTGACGTTACACTCCTAGTTTTGTGCTCCAAGTGAAGATGGTAAGGTTGCACGGCATTTTATTCATTAACCACTCCTTTCTACAGTCTAAAAGACCTACCTCATTTAAGCAATAGAACAGAGAGGGTGTGTGTTATCGCAAAATAACATTTCGTTATGTTTAAGGAACCTCAAAAACATTTAAGGCACCTCAGTGTACCTGCAGCACCATTTTAAGGTGGCACGGAACATTCAAATGAGAAGCTGGTAAATAAGAAGCTGACTTGACCTTAATATGTATGTATGCCTTGCTTATTTAAGAGCTTTGACAGCTTTGGAAACCACTTTTATAAGTTTTTATAAAATATTGCGCACTAGAATGTGCAGGCTACATGTATCCAGTCCACCAATCTAGCTAATCTTCTCGTAGAAAATCTGGAGATGCAGCTAAAGTGTTTACATGTCTTTAATTTCTGGTCTATTTTGTTTTCTATCCACTTGCAGGGTTGTAAAAGCAGTGATGACCCCAAAGAACTTGTAGAGAGGAGAATTACCACTCTGTAATGTCTTCTGGGTTTCTCAAACCCTAGAGGGCGCTCACAAGCGAGTCCAAAATGAATGGCTTAAGATGGAGCATTTGATCAAAATCATAGCTTATAAATGCTTAAACATTTTTTATATAAAACAATAAATTCATTTATGAGATTAAAACATTTTAACACTGCTGTTATATTTGTAAGAGTTTTTGAACTCGTTATAGGCGTTTAAACGGCACCTTGTGTATGTTCATGACCTCTGTGGGTGCCAATGAGTCAATGAGCTGCTCCGCTTGCCAACCAATCAGCACTCACTAGCAGTGATGTCAGTGTCCTGCTGCCCAAATACCGTTTGCTGTAGAAAAAAGCAAACTTACAGGTAAATGTTCTTAGTTTTTTTTTTTAGTGAAATACATCCTCCTGCTTTCTAAAATTAAATGAAAGTTCTAGGCAAGAGGCAAGAGACTAGAAACAATTTTACCTTTTTGTTTAGCATTATAGCTCTATTGACCCCTTTCATTGAGGACTCGCTCATGCTTTTTATATAACAGGGGAAATAGGAAGAGGCCAGGCTCCCGATAAACTGGCTCTGATGACAGTCAGAGTCACAGCTTGCCTTCCAAAATGGCGATGTGATGTTCTTAATGTAATCGGATACTATAAATAGGACATTCAAGAATCATTCTAATGTAAATGTAGCATCTGTTGCATTCAAGAACCTCACTACGAACTCTAAAAAACTAAAAAACACTTAATGAGTCATAAAAACGATTAGACTAAATAATCGTAGCATTAAAACCACCTCGTTTCTACACTCACTGTCCATCTTATCAGCTCCACTTACTATATAGGTGCACTTTATAATTCTGCAGTTACAGACTGTAGTCCATCTGTTTTTCTGTGAAATACAGTGGTCACATGACATAATCTGAAAAATAAGGTGGAGAGTTTTACAGTTTTGTTTTGATTGAACTGTATATGCCAGTGCCTATTTCCTATAGAATCTCACACAGTTCCCATAAATGCCTCAACCCTCTCTCTGTGCCTTCAGCCCGATGGAGTCAGACATCCGTGCTGATATTAAAGAGGTAAACAAAATGAAACGCACTACACTGCGCAAATGTACCTCTTTTTTTAGACGTAACACTCCCCACAGACCCAACTTGTACCTCACTCACTCATTTTTAGCAAGCTGAAGACTCTCCAGAAGAGTGCGCTGTTAGCACTCCATGTTGGCACATGGTATTCGGGTTTTAGGCAGAATCTCAAATGGCTCCTTTCTCCCTACAAAGTGCAGCACATAGGTCTTAATATAATGGCTACTGCATCTAAACAGAGCTCAGTGAGTCTAACAGAGAACCACTCTGGATTCAGTCATGTGTCATTCAACTCATACTGGACATGACGAACAATGTTTGTGTGTAAAAGCCAAAATTTCATCATTCACATAGTGCACTATATAGGGAGCATTGAGCCATTTGAGATTCAGCCGTAGGATCTTCTGAGGAATGATCTAATAGATGTTTAATACAGACCATTAATGGCCAAATTTTGTTGCAATTTTCTGCATTTAACCTGCACGTTTGATGTTAAAGAATTTTAACTCTAGCACTTAAAAGGAACTTCTATCTGTTACATGGTTCTGAAACATGAATAGGAGTTATCTGCTTTTGCCAAAAAAGTCAATTTAATGGTTGTAAGTTATGTGTAATTGTTGAGTTATTTTTACGTAATCAAAACAACTCAACTGCTTTTACAAATGAATTCTTCTATGCATATGCATGTCTTATTCAAATTCCTGATTAAGTAAAAGTAATATTTTGATAAGTTTGGATATCAGTATATTCATATAATCATGCACCATCTCTGCCGTATAGCATCTATATCTACTATCCACGTAACAAGTCGACTAATCACATCACTTGCGATTGATAGGAGGATGTCTCAGAGAAAGATGTGGACCCCCATTTCAAGCACCTTTTCAAGCAGATCGCTGGAAACGTATGTCAACATATTTAACTATTATCTTAATCGTGTCATGTATTTTGTGGATTTTTCAGCTGTCAATCTTTTTCTCTGCTCTTCAGGATTCTGAAATTTCAGCAGTTGAGCTGAAGAAGATTCTGGACAGAGTCGTGTCTCAGCGTAAGACGTAGTTTTTTCTGATTTCTGTTATCTTTTAGACCTTTTGGTGTATTGAGAAAGGTACATATTAGAGTTTAAAATGTTGGTAACACTTTCTTTGGATGGTCCACTCTCAGTATATGGCCTGTATCTTTAAGTAACATTCAATTAAACATCTATTTTCATGCACCTCAACTTAAAACTGCCCCTAACCTTAAACCTAACCTTGACCTCAAGGCAAAATCTACACCTACTCCTACACTCTTAGCAAAAAATGTTCTATATTGTACCAAAAAAAAGTTATTTGGCTTGTTATAATAGTGGAAGAGTTCTATATAGATCCATCCAAAACACATTCTCTATCAGTCTGAAGAACCCTTTCACGATGCAGAGAACCCTTCCACTTAAAAGCTTATTACATACTAAGGCTTATTGTTCAATAACTACAAGGAATTTAATGCAAAATAGCTGAGCTATTCTTAGATTATAGAAGTGGGCCCTAGCCATTTAAGAGGTTAAATACTGTTTGGACTCAAGGTAAGTTGAGATTTCAGGTTCAGGTCATCTCATCTCCTACTCTGACCTGCTTAAGTTTTTGTCCCCCTCATGTTAAGTTTTTTCTTCCTCCTGACACTTTTCTTAGGCCTATTAAGCAGTTTCTAATCTGGCATAGTGGAGCCACCCATGTTGTTGGCAGCGACAAAGGTCCACAAGATCGACAGGAGAAGAACGCATTATTCAAAAAGAAACATTTGAGATGCTGTTTGCAGGCATTGATTGATTAATAAATTGGAATGTATTGGAATTTAGATGTAAAGTAGAATTAAAACACCACAGCAAGCTATTTTAACAATAATATTGTTCTACAAATGTTTATGCACAAATACTTCAAAAATGATAAAATTAAACAATTGTGGCATGTGCAGACGTTTGGACACCACCTCCTTTGGCAGGCATCACACAGCAAGGAGTATTTTAGTTCTGTACTTCTAGATCTGCAATATTCTTGGGCTGCCTTGCATGCACAGCATGTTTAAGATCCACCCACAGACTTTCAGTAGTGCTCTTGTCAGGTCACTCTTTGGGACATTCTAAATGCTCTGGTTTGCAGTTGCTGAAGTACTTTGTGGTGGATTTTGAGGTATGTTTTGGATCATTGTCCTGGTGTAGAAGCTCTCTACCCGTGCAATGTTTCCTGTGCTACCAGATGCCACCTGCTGAGGTAATTTTCAGTGTTGTGTGTATCTGTGTGTATATATATTTTATATATATATATATATATATATATATATATATATATATATATATATATTAATAAAAGCAATCAATCACTTGGATTTCATTCCTGCAGATACTCAAAGTGCTCTTGAGAAAGGTGAATACACAACAAAAAAATGAGTCTGACATGTGGCAGTCATTTATAGTCATGGCTAATGCAAATGGAAACCAGTTATACGGGACTGAGGTCATGAGTGGGACAAAATGTTTAGGCTGCAGGCAAGACAAATGCAGCAGGACTGAAAAATGTTGCCATTTTATGAACTTATTCCTGTCACCAGGAATGTGGAGTTGGTGTTGGTTGGTGTTGCTTCAGGTTTGGTTCACACAGAAATCTGTTAGGCTACAATTAGACAAAGCTGCTGCTGGGGGTCAGTTCTAATCAGCAGAATGTTTTTAGGCTTTATTTAGGTTTGGATTAAATTTTAGACTCAACTAAACATCTAGTCCTGATACATAAGAGCTGCTGAACAAGTCTAGTTTACTCTAGCCATGTTCTGTATTTTGGCACGCAGGAACTGACCTGAAGACGGATGGCTTCAGTATGGAGACCTGTCGCCACATCATCAGCCTGATGGACGTATCCTCTATACATTTTCTTTGCAGCTTTAATCCGTGAATTGGATGAAATTCCTGACTTGAACTAGGCCTGGGCAGCATAAAAATAGGATTATAGTGAGAAAAATACTTACATATAATACATCGCCATAACCTTAGTATATTGGTATTGTCAGTACTTCTAACAGAATGGAAAACAATACATATGTATTAAGTTATTCTTAAGTTCTAGGACTGAGGAACAGAACCCACCAATGGATCCTGGGCTGTATGAAAAAAAACATTACACACCAAATAAAGAATTTTGTGAATCGTTACACCCTTCTTGAACCTTTCCAGTCTAGAGGCTGTCCATACCACACTGCCTTGATTAAGGTCATTCATGATCTTCTAATATCTGCAGATGCTGGTGCCCTTAGCCTCCGTGTACTACTTGATTTGAGGGCAGCCCTTGATACGGTCATTCCATCCTCCTGTCAAGGATGTGTGAGCTGGGCATTGATTGATCCAACCTGGACTGGTTTGCTGAAAGAAAGTAGTTTATTACTCTTTGAGGTCATACTTCTTTCTCCTATTGTCACTCAAGGGGTCCCACAAGGTTCAGTTCTTGGGCTTCTACTGTTTTCATTTATGTACTTTGCCTCAGTAACATTATTCGTTGCATTAAACTGGATTTTCAGCATTAAGGATGGATGACATCCATATTTATCTTAGGACCAAATCAATCAAAATCCTCCCCTAAAACATTCAGGAATCAAACATTGGATAAAACATCATTTCATTGGGTTAAATAGTAATAAGACTGAACTCATAACTGGCTGGTTTTACTTAAGCTCCAAATAAGAATGGAAGCCTGTACACCCTTGGCAATCTGATTTAGAGATGCCATAGCTGTCCAAGTGAATAAAAGAATTCATTGTATTCCTGGTTTTAACAGCATTTCCTAAACTTTTCTCAAAAATACAGTAAAGTGAGTGAAGGTAGATCAGGATCAAACAAAATATGATCCATGGGACAAATTATCAGGAGATTAATTGATTGATTTGCCAGACAGCATGTACTCTGTCATCATTGAGAATTTTATCCTTGATGCCATTCAGAGAGACGGTAACGGAACACTTGGGCTGCTGGAGTTTCACACTCTCTGGATGAAGCTGCAGAAATATCTGGTACAATATATTCACTCACATGTACAGACACTGATGATCCAGGTTCCTTCCTGGACGGCTACGTGGTCAGTGTCCAGTTTTGAGTTTTGGACCTTACAGGATTAGGATTGAACAGCACATTGTGTGAAGTCGAGTCAGATCCATAAGTATTTGGACAGCGACACAATTTTTGTAATTTTGCTTTTGCACACCAGCAGAATGGATTTGAAGCACTCAAGGTCAAGACATGATTGAAGTGTAGACTTTCAACTTTACTTCAAGGGGTTTAGCAAAAATATTGCATTAACTGTTTAGGGATTAAATCCCCAGCCCGGACCGGGGTCCTCTCTGTGTGGAGTTCGTATGTTCTCCCCATGTCTATGTGGGTTTCCTCCGGGTTCTCCGGTTTCCTCCCACAGTCCAAAGACATGCAGTCAGGCCAATTGGACATGCTAAATTGCCCCTAGGTGTGAGTGTGTGAGTGACTGTCTGCCCTGTGATGGACTGGCGACCTGTCCAGGGTGTATCCTGCCTTCCGCCCGAAGACTGCTGGGATAGGCTCCAGCATCCCCTCGCAACCCTGACGGAGAAGCGGCTTAGAAAATGGATGGATGGATGGACTTGATTCCAAGTGTTGAATCCAGAGATGCCTTCATGAATGCAAATACAGAGGGTTTAACTCAAGATGGATAATGACCCAAAACATACTGCGAAAGCAACCCAAAAGCTTTTTAAGGCAAAGAAATAAAAAGTGAGTCACCTGACCTCAACCCAATTGAGGATGATTTTCACTTACTGAAGACAAAACTGAAGGCAGAAAGACCCACAAACAAGCAGCATCTAAAGTCAGCTGCAGTAAAGGCCTGGCAAAGCATCTCAAAGGAGCAATTTTAGCATTTGATGAAGTCCAAGGGTTCCAGAATAGCAATCCAAGTATTAAAAATAATCCTTGTATTTATAATTGTTAGTTTTTCCAAACTTACTTTTGAGCCTATGAAAATGGAGGGACTATGCAAAACATGGCTTTAATTCCTAAATGGTTAAATACTTCATTCTAAACCCACTTTGGTGGTGCTCAGAGGCAAAATTACAAAAACAAACGGTGTCCAAATATTTATGGACATTTTTGACACTTTCATGGTGCTCAGTGGAAAAGTTTTTCAACTGCATAACAGGCAGTATAAGTGCTGCAGTGTCACAGCCATAGACGATCAATGCCAATAGAACGTGATGCTCTAGAGTAGACGCACATGTATTTGTGTAAGTATTTTCAGGAATATATTATATTTTAGGCATTACAGTGTTGATTATATACCTTTAAAATGCTTTTTTTTTTTTAATTAAAAGCAGTATCCCTTGAATTTGAAGTTTATTCAAGCTTATAGATTCATCTGCTAGTTCTTGCTTCTCTTAGGCTACGTTCACATTACAAGCCTCTTTGCTCAAATCCGATTGTTTTGTTCAAATCTGATCTCTCTGACATGATGGACACAAACTCACGAGCAGAACGAGCTTCGCTGAGAATTAACTCTGATCAGCTCTCAGCTTCATTATTAGGAGAAAAAGGTGAGATGAGCTGCTTTTCCATCGTTTACAGGCTTTAACTTCTTTTCGCCGCTGCTGCCAGAGTAACACTGAATGATGGTGCAGTGGAAAAAAGCACATAAATTCCAATCTGAGCGTCATATTAAGGTCACATGGCCTCAAACCGGATACGGATCCGAAGCGGCTCAGGCTGCTTTTGAAGAGATCAGATCTCAGTCACATTAGAGCAAAAAATCTGATTTGTGCCATTTCAACCTGATAATGTGAACGTAGCCTTAGATTACTACTATGAAAAAAGTATTAAAGTACTGGGGTTTCATTAATCTCAAGAAATGTTCTTGTCATCTCATCAGGAGATCTTTAAGAACCGTGACATGGACAACTCTGGCACCATGAGCTCGCACGAGATCAGAGAGGCGCTCATTGAAGCAGGTATGAATCATTTAGATTTACTCCTGCAGGGCTGCAGCACTCAACATCTCTGCTCAAACAACCAGTTCTGGAGATCCGGTCTCATAATGAGGGAACAGCTTAGGTTGTTATATCAGATGTATTTACTAACTGATTAAGTAAGTAAGTGCTGTGGGTGCTTACAAAATAAGCTTTGTCAGAATACTTTTTATATTTTTTGGGATTTTTATCCAGTTTCTCACCTATCCGATTCCACTCGCTAGCTAAGTTTCCCCATCACACAGCCCTACCAAGCTGTGAGGCAAGCTAACCCAAGCCACCTGAAGCGGCCGCATCTTCTCCAGCTGCCACAAACGCAACGTCATGGGACAGCTCAACATGCTTCTAGAACGCTAATTGCTAAATCTGTTTTGTCAGCTAATAGACTCCTACATTGGCTAGCATCATGCTGAGCGATGGGGCAGCCTACCCACCCAGACAGATTGAGCATTCCTAGTTACGGATGGCTGTGGCATCACCGGGAAATGAATTGACGATTGGGCCAGTGATTAGACCAGAGGTGTCGAACTCAGTTTAGATAACAGGCCACACTGCATTCAGTCCACTGTCTAGTGGGATGGACAAAAAAATCAGTTTAGTAGACCAATAGCACATTAACAACTTTATCCTGTGAGAACTACGGTCCTGTTTAATCTGACTATTTTACTAAACTGTCGGAAGCTACACTAAGAAACATTAGCATTAGCATTGTAACTGCAAGTTTTTTATCATTGTCATATTAAAAGTAATGGTAGTAAATTCGGTATTCTAGATAACAGGCATTACTCATCTATAACCTTTCCACCATGACTTAGCCTAATAATTCAGACTAATTTACTACCACTGTCGTTCTCAATGCGGGTTTGTGTCAAACATAGTAGCACTTGATTGGTTGAGCGTCGTGCCGCGTCACTCAATTGTGTACCACAAGATGATTTTTTCCTAGTAGATCGTGATTTAATGTAACAACTTACAATAGCATTCCCTACATTTTGCCAAAGTTTGGTCGGATTGCTGATTTTCTAAGTGAAAACAAGTTATCACAAACTTTACTTCTGCACTTTTTAATGCACAATAAGTTTTTACAGCTGAATGTAACATATTGGAAAACATAAACTATAAAATGTGGTCTGTTCAAAAGTTACGGCTCATTTTATATGTTAGGTGTTATGTTTTACGGTATGTTAAACACAGAAAATGAATAGAAATTGTGCAGTAAAATTTCCAGGAAAATGCCAGTTCCCTGTAGAGTATGTGTTAACTAATTTGTAATCTAAATGTACTTTGAACAGAGTTGTTCAAACTTCTACCGATGTCTGTAACTGTATGCACCTTTTCAGGCTTCCAGCTGAACACATCAGTGCTACAGGTGATCATCTCGCGTTTCGCTGATCTGGAGAGCGCCATCGACTTTGACTGCTTTGTGGGCTGCCTGATTCGGCTAGAGATGCTCTTCCGTGAGTGCAAAGTCTCAACTGAACTAACTTTAATGATGCCAAATGAACAAATTATTCTAAACAATGTTAAAGTTACTAAGCAAAATGATTCTGAATTTTGAGAAAAGATTTTGGCCTAACCCAATTTTTTTAAAATTCCATTCATGGTGGGGACGTACATGCAGGACCCCCTGTAACATTTTTTCCAGATTAACCACTATCATCAACATTACGTTACATAAAAATTTAAAAGACGTGTTTTCTATTTTATTAGTACATAAACTATAAAATATCTGTAGACATTCTGCAGACATCGAAATCCCCTGGTCCCCATTGCCACCATTGTAAAGCGGTTTCTGCCATCAAACCGCTCTGGATGACTTTATGTACCCCTTAATCATTGAATTATGCAGAAATATTGTGGATTTCCCATTTAAAGTAGGCTACACTGCATGATTTACTGCTGTTGTCGATAAAATAAGTTGTAAAAGAAAGTCACTGGTGTTTTAACATTTAATGTGATGTGCTCTCCAGCGCCGAATTTAATGCCTTTTATCAAGTACAAAAGTGATACACCTAGACATTAAGCATCTTTATGTTCATACAGTGTGGTGGATGGGATTTTATGAATATATATGAGAGACAGATCTAGATTTTATAAGACAGGAGTTTTAAAAATAGTCAGACATGTAGAAAAACAGTTCCTCACGATCAAGCAAGACCCAATAGACCATCAAAACTGACCCAGATCAAGTTTATCATACCTCGGAGCTGTGATTGTGCTCTTCCGGAGTTTAATCAAAAGGCTTTTAGCTTTAGGAGTAAAATAAAAAGATCAGCCCCCTCCAGATGTGTTTATATTCCTCAGCATTCGTTCCTCAGCAACACATTTCCACCGTTTCTCAGCATAATACCTCAGGCCAGTTTACTGCCACCGCCGTTCTCACTGCAGGTTCATTGTGAAGAGTTTTTCCTTTGCTTAAAGGAAAGAAATGTTTAGAGATGCCAGTTATTGATTGAGAGGCATGGCCATCAGAGTCAGTTGGCAGTGTGTAGAAACATCCATTCATTCGGACGATGGTGAATGTTTATACATTTTTTTTTCTTCTATTCTGTCCAGAAATGTTCACGAAGTTTGATAAGAAAAATACTGGGAAGATCGAGCTGGATATTATGCAGGTAAATATTTATATATATGGCTATATACATGTGTGGTGGTGGACTGTGACAGAGCTAGGCCTTCGGTTCGAGGAAAAATGCCACCTCTTCAATAATGCTCATTTCTGCTAGTAGCTTGTTAGCGCTCAGCTAACAGCAGTTTGCATGAACATTTTTTGGCAGCTCTAGCTTCTAAAAGTCATTCCACGTTTTAATTGAAGCCCACCACAGACGTATTAGCAGTGTTTTAACGTGTAGCAGTTTCGCAGTGACACTTTCAACAGTGAGCTCTGCTACAGAGCGTCTGCTGCTGTTTTCCATTTCGAACAAACCGCTTATTAAGCTGCCGCATATTACGAAGTTCAATATTTATATATATGCTTATGCGCAGCATTGAAATGCGATTGTTAGAGCTGTGCCTTCATTTTGAGCCATAAATGTCAAAACTTGGACAAAACGTGAGGGAAAAAACCCACAATAATGCTAATTTCTGCTAGCATCCCTTTGGGATTCTAATAGTGGGCAGTCGTGGGCTGGAGGTTAGGGAACTGGCCCTGTGACCGGAAGGTTGCTGGTTTGATCCCCAGTGCCGGCAGCACATGACTGAGGTGTCCTTGAGCAAGACACCTAACCCCCAACTGCTCCCCGGGCACCGTGGATAGGGCTGCCCACCGCTCTGGGCAATTGTGCTCACTGCCCCTTAGTGTGTGTGTATTCACTAGTGTGTATGTGGTGTTTCACTTCACGGATGGGTTAAATGTGGAGGTGGAATTTCACCGTTTATGGGATTAAAAAAAGCATCTAAATAAATAAATAATAGGTTAACACTAAGCTAAAAGCAATCCAAGCGTTAGGCACTTCTAGACTGAACATAGACATTTGAAGGTTCTAAAAGAAGTTCCATGTTTTACATGAAGCTTGTGACAGAGAGATTTCACCTTGTAGCAGTTTCCAAGTTTTCTATTTCTGAGAAGCCAATCATTGGCCTGATGCTCGTATTCATGCTCAGTGACATATCTAGAACTTCAAGAAGGCCTAGAGTGACGTTACTTCCTCACAAAATTGGTCCCACCCACTGGAAATCAAAACGTTGATTCCTCTGTCAGTTTGCAATTTCACTGATGGTCAATCTAAGGCGTTAGGCCTTCTTTTCGGCTCCTGAAGTCCTAACCAACAGGAGACTTCGCCGAGCCGTATCTACCTAGATGCTACAGGGGAAAACAATTCCTGGCTGGCCAATTTTCTGCACTCCATTTCAAGAATATAACCTTTAGGTTTCCATCCAAAGTTTTACAACAAAACAAGAGTAGTACTGTGATGCTTTAATGTGAAGTTTCAATACAAACATGATTCTATAAATAAAATAAAATAAAAATTATGGACTTGCATTTTTTTGCCTCCATAAAATCACTACGCCTTCTCTGAAAGCCTAATAGGTCTTGGGGGGGTTCCCATTGGTCTTAAGGTGCTTGACAATAGCTGAAATTAACATTCTGAATGTGCTTGTGTTTCAGTGGCTCTGCTTGGCCCTGAGCTAGGCCTCTGCTGGGGATCAATGAGCTCCAGTATGACTGAAGAAGATTAAGCTCAGCAAATCCAGCAAGGAGGAATAAATGCCTGAATATGGTGCAGTTTTTTCAGATTTTGTTTTCAACAAGATCTGAGCAGTGTTTATTACATCTCTGCAGAAAGAGCCACCTAGCGCCATGACTTTATTTGTTTACACTGATGGAAATATCTGCAGTAATAAAAACTCCCTTTGTCATTTAAAACAATACAAGATCTTTGTGGTCTTTTGTGGTTAAAAGTGCATAAAACATCATCCGTGGTACGAAAAATCACGGTGCACAACTCCGGTCCTGGAGGTCCAGCACAGTTTGGAGGTTTCCCCACTCAAACACACCCATTAAACCTGCCAATTAACAGTTCGAGCATAATCAGGTGTGGCTGAGCAGGTAAATGGACTCCACTGGACTCCACTGGTCCCTCCAGGACCGGAGGTATGCACCCCTGCTCTAGTCCTTCATCAGCGGTCACAGGACGCTGTTGCCTGGATATTTTTGGTTGGTGGACTATTCTCAGTCCAGCAGCGACACTGCTGTGTCTGATCCACTCACACCAGCGCAACACACACTAACACACCACCAGTGCGTTACAGTGTTACTGCAGCCCTGAGAATGATCCACCACCCAAATAGTACCTACAGTATTGTGATGGAACAAGGAGCGATGCAGCGCAGCCAATCCGAGCTGAGCTGATTTGCATATCTCCGTCTTAAAGGCACAGTAACAAAAGAGCCGTTCTGTTTCATTCGGAGGGACGAAGTGAGGTTTTAAAAATGCGCATGAAAAGATAAATGACGACCCTTTATCAGTGGACAAGCCCACTCAGGTGTGATAGGTGGGCTTCAGAGGGAAGAGCAAGCACAAGGCAAGGTTTACATTCGTATCCCATCCCCAAACGCCCCCCTTCCCCGCCCCAACCCCCAAAACCCACCCGCGACTCCCACCCGGACAGCTGGTCCCTCTCGCGCGCGCTGTGGTTCTGAGGGACAAAATGTCCGGGGTCGCAGGGAAGCTGCAGCACGCGCGGGAGCGGGAGCGGGGTCTCGCGCTCCGTTACCTGGAGCAGGACTACGCGGCGCTGAGGGACGCGTGCCTCCGCGAGGGCCGCCTGTTCGAGGACGACAAGTTCGAGGCAGCTCCGCACGCGCTGAGCTCGAAGCCCCACGGAGCACGCGGGGTCACGTGGCTGAGACCGAAGGTGGATATTATGGTCATCTTTCATCCTTTCATTAGTTGTTTTCTCGCGTGCAACTGAAAGACCACCGCAAAACTGGCCAGGCCAGTTAGAGCCTCTTGCTGTCCGTCTACAGGTGGGAGATCTGAGGGTTTATTGGCTGTTATATAGAATAATAATAAATAAATAATAGTGAGTCTGATACGACACCTAAACATCGAGACCGATACTGAAGCTTTACCTCAGCAAACAAACCAAAACATGAGGAAAAGTGATGGAATCGTTTTTGACAGAAACACTAAAATAAACATTTTAACTTGTAAAATATAAAATACAGAGTGAAATTCTGAGCTACCGAGTGATGATGCCTACGAATATGTGAGAAAGTGTGGTAAATAAAGCCGGCTATCGAGTTTTTGTGCTTGCTTGCTAGCTAGCTAACTGCTTTATTTGAGGTAAATAACAGAGGATAAGCGATATAAAGTGAATATTAACTACCTGAGTTTATTAAAGAGATATTTTGAGATTAAGCCTTGCCTTGGATAGATAGCAGTTAAGTCATATTAGATCTGTGCTAATACAAATTATGAAGAGAGAAATCTACTCTGCCCATATTTCACCAAATAGTCATATTTTCGGTCAATTTTACGCCAGTTGCTGATTTGCTGTGCAGTACATTTAGAGCATTTAGGCGACTTACAAGAAGTGCTTTGTCTAACTAGAGAAAGTATCTTTGCTAGTTGCCGATAGGTTAGAGAGAAAGCTGGTCCTGAGCTCAGATACTGTTAGAAAGAAAAAGTCACTGTAGATAATTCTACAGAATTAGTTCACAGTACGTTTCTGACTTGTACCTGACTTGGACTTTAGACTCAAATCCTTTTGCTTCGAATGACATCACACCCTTATTTTCTTCAAATCAATGGCTGTGTTTACATGCAAAGATTTTTGCCAATCCAAGTGAAAACAATCGGATTACAGATTCAGACTGAGGTGTTTATGCTCACTCTATTCAACAATCTGATGAAAATCTTGGTTTACATGCCGATTGCAAGTAATGCAGAATGACGCGCATGCGTGGAGCAGCACTGAGAGTAAACATTACCATGACAGCGAACATCACGTGAGGTCCAGTCGGCGTGAGATGAGCAGCAGTGAGCAGTGCTTGAGTTTTTAATGGCTTTAAACTGAACGTTCTTACTCCTTCCGATTGGAGTGTAATCGGATTCAGGTGTTTACACGGCTATTATTCTTTTATTTAACAGATTATTTAGAGGTTTTACCCACCTCGTTCAATCGGATAGAAATTGTATTCCGATTGGCTTCAATCGGATTAGTCTATTCCGATTGAGGTGATTACATGGACGTATTCTATCCCGATTGAGCTATTAGTCAGATTATTAATGTATTATCAGGCTGAATGTAAAAGTGGCTCATGACTGAACGTTTGATTTGATCACTAACAAACCATCATAACACTACTAAGGCTTTACCAAATGTTTCAAAGTGTTACGCAGCTTCACTTCAGTCCCCACTCTGGACATTACCATTTATTATGAACTCCCTCTAAATCTCAAATGCTTGAATGCTGTAACAGCTTCCAAGACCAGTCTGCCTCTGTTTATGTTTTTAGAAAGGAATGCGGTCTTATCTGACCCCTGCGTCTGGAACTTTTCCTTTGTTTTGATTCGCATCTCCTAGACCAATAGGATTAGACTCTGAGCTCCCTGGTTTTCTCTTTTTATGGTAAGAATTAGTGGCTACTAAGTGGTCAGGGTGAAATTAAAGGCCTGTGGTAAAAAAACCAGACTGCACACCAGATCTTTCCTAAAGGAGAGACCTTTCACCTGCATGCAAAACAAATAAAGAGCCATTTCAAGTGTATAATGCACTATAAATATAGGTGTTTTGAAAAAAAACTAGTTGGTTTTTAGGTAGAATTCAGCTTTTTTGCTAATATTCTCTAGAGATTGTCTAACCAAGCAACATTTACTACCAAAAGAACCAGCACACGTGCATCTAGCAACCACCTAGCAACTATAAGAGATTCCATAACCACTGCCTATCAAAACCTTAACAACTACCATAGATACCACAGCAACCTCTTTGCAGAACTGTAGCAACCACTCAAACTACCATGACAACCACCTAGTAATACTATAGCAACAAACTAACGAGGTCTTAGCAACCACCTGGAATACTGTAGCACATGCATAGCAGTATACCGTGGCAAACCATCTTAGCAAGCACTTGGGCTAAGATGGCAACACCTAGAAACCAAATTAGCATGAATATAGTTTGGATGATAGCTGTCTTGCCTTTTAGGTAAATGTGTGCTATGTTTCTATCTTCTGCTCATTTTTCAAGTGTAAAATAATGGAAATCACTCTCAATAAAGAAGATTTAACTTGAATAAGCTCACTTTTGGCTAAGTTAAATCTTGGAGGTACAGGAGTTGTTTAGATTGTCATTGCAGTATTTTGATGGAATGTCTGCGAAATAACACACAGCGTACTATTCTCAGATATTTTACTATTTCAAAATATACAGGTGAAGTTGGTTGTCTCATACTTTTCCATAGTATTTGATCTTGTCTTAGTCATACTGACATGTTGGTCATATGAACGAAACAGTCAGTGGGTGTGTTTACATGCACTTAATAATCCGATAATTGCAGGAAATCAGATTTTGTCAGTAATCCATCAACATGTTTACATGCACTTGAGTAATCAGGTAATAGTGCTTTTCTAAACATTGCATCACTTTACCTGAAAATATTAACATGCATCAACTAGAAGATGAAGAACATTTAAATCCTTAATTTCGTCAAGCATGTAGTCGGTTTCAGCATCGCTCCAAAAATGTACCATGGTCTGTTTCAAGAGATCGAAAGAAATCAGAGTAAGGGTACACATGCACTGAGAAATCTGATTACCGAGCTAAAATCCAGCCTCTTTATCAGATTTCTTAATCGAATTTCTTAATCAGAGTTCTAGACTTTACTCCAGTCTAACAAATCAGAGTGTGCTGTTTACTTGACCATTTGAATAATCTAAATAAATAACTGCAGAAATCTGAATATGATTGGATTATTGAGGGCATGTAAACACACTCAGTTTGTTACATTACGATTTACATCCTCAGAACATTAGTTTGTTCTAGATACTCAGGTATTTCATCCATCCAGAGCCTCTGGTCTCCCTGGTCTCTCTGTGGTGTGAGGACCTCCGCCTTTTCTCTACACATGATTTGGTATAACTGAGTGTATGATTTGCTTGAGTATAAGTTTGTGTGCACACAAGAAGCACAGACAATCATTTTAGGCCTAGAGTTAACATATATGTTAACCTAACTAGCAAGCAATGTTTGTTAGTTTGGAAGCTTTAGGCATAAAAAAGTGACATAATTAGTTCTCAGCTAAAATGTTTTAATCGTGACTATTCATGAGGCGCTGAGTCGTTTAAGCTAACCATTCCTGTTTCTGATGACTTCTTTGGGCTTCATACTAAAAATAAAAGACTAGTTTATGTGTTTTGTCCTCCAGGAGCTGACCACTGAAGCGAAGTTCATTGTTAAAGATGCAACTAGAACAGACATCATTCAGGGTGCTCTGGGTAAGTAATATTTGCAATAAACAGCTCCTTTACATACACATGCTATACCGTAAAAAACACAGCAACAGCCTACCGACACCTTTGTTACCACTTGAGGTAACATAACAATGGCCCAGCAACATTTTAGCAATCACCTGGAATACCACAACAATGGCCAAGCAACATTTTAGCAACCACCTGGAATACATCAACAGTGGCCTAGCAACATCTTTGCATCCACCTTGGATACCATAGAAACAGCTTACCAAAAACCTTAGCAGCCACCTGGGATACCACAGTAATGACTTAGCAACACCTTAGCAACCAATTGGGATACCACAGCAATGGCTTAGCAACATTTTAGGAGCCACCTGGAATACCACAGCAATGTCTTAGCAACACCTTAGCAACCACCTGGGGTACCATTATATCCCAAGTCCACTGTTTCTTCTTCAGTAAAAGCAAAGAGATGTTTACAGGATCATTATTCTGATTCTCTAAACTAGTTACAATCCATGACAGTTCACTGATTATAGGGTGCTAACCTTTTAAAGATTGCCTTATGTCGCTGTCATCACAAAGACATTCATAGAAATTCTGTTTATCAAACATTTTTTTTAAATGTCTGTTTCAATAAGTTGTGGTAAACAGTCATAAACAATAAAAGTGAAAATTGTTCTGTAGCAAAAATCTTCACATAACTGATGTGGTTGGTGGCAACTGTGGTTAGCCAAGGAGTTAGCAAGCTGGCTAAATCACCTTCCACAAACAGTAAACTCATAAAAAGTAAGTCTCCTGACTGACTGTGTATCATACAGTCTCTCATGTGTCCATTTTGAATCAGGGCTGCTATATGAAGGGTCACTTAGATGCCAACACAGACAAAGCAGTAACGGACAAGGAAAACATGAGGAAACACAAAACTTTTTTTTTTAGTTTGAACATTTTGCAACACCCACGTGAAAAAGGAATTGCTCTCTACACTTAATAACTGGTTGTGCCACCTTTAGCAGCAACAACTGCAGCCAAACCCTTCCTATCACTAGAGTTCAGTCTTCTACTTGGCGGTGGAGGAGTTCTGGCCCACTTTTCTTTGCAGAATTGCTTTAATTCAACAAAACTGGATGGCAAGCGGAAAGGTCTCGTCATACCTCAGTGAGGTTTCAAGTCAGGACATTGACCAGGCTATTTCAAAACTTTTTTTTTTAGACATTTAGAAGTGGACTTGTTCTTGTGCTTCATGTGGTTGTCTTGCTGCATAACCCAGTTGCACTGAAGAAGTCACATACATTCTAAAAGATGGTTGCCAGAGGAATGTCACAAGTCATACTGCTTTGATCCTGCAACATGGGGCTGTATAGCCGCAGATCAGTCCGTGTTCCTATGATAACCCCTGTCCACTGTCGGAAGAACCTACAATGGACATGCAAGTGTCAAAACTGTACCTTGAAGCAGTCGAAGAAGTAATGGCAGCAGGATACACTGTGGGAAGAAGACAACCTGGTGGAGGGAGTGTGATGTTCTTGTGGATGTCTTGGTGCAGGCATTCGTGTGGATGCCAATTTGACATTAACATGTGCCACTTACCAAAACCTTGTCATGGAACAGGTACACCCCTTCATGGCAGTGGTATTCTCCAAAAGCAGTGGCCTCATTCAACAGGTAAATGTGCCCTGCCACACTGCATGCATTGTTTGGAATCTTTTCAAGACCATGTTGAAGAGTTCAAGGTGTTGCCCTGGCTTCTAAATTCCCCAGAACTCACTCAAGCATCTGTGGGATGTGCTGGAACAAGAGGTCCAATCTGTGGGGGCTCCACCTCGTGACCTAAAAGACTTAAAGGATGTGCTGCTAACATCTTTGTAACAGAAACCACAGGGCAACATCAGAAGTCTTGTAGAGCCCATGCCTGAGCAGGCCGGAGCTGTTTTGGCAGCACATGTAGGACTAGCAGTGTATTAGGCATATGGTCATAATGTTTTGGCTCTTAAGTGTACAAGATTCCCCAGTTGTTGACTTGAAACAGCTTTCCAAAAAGGTGTGGGTCAGTTGTATCTCTGGAGATAAGCTAAATGGCATGGGTGGTATTGTGTAAGCTGACAGGGTTTACAGCGCAATAACTAGAAATTTAAGCAGTACCATGTGTTGTAAAGGACTAGGGGCCTTCCACAACATCATTCTTGCAAAATTTTTTACGATAAAGTCAAGGCTAAAGTTGTGTAATCAATCACACTCAGTATCTCTGGTGTGCTGGTTTTGTAGGCGACTGCTGGCTCCTGGCAGCCATTGCTTCACTCACTTTGAACAAGAAGGTTCTGCATCATGTGGTTCCACCTGAGCAGAGCTTTGAGGAGAACTACGCTGGCATCTTTCACTTTAAGGTTACCAACCCTCTCTCTCTGTCTCCCTGTCTTGCTCTTTTTGGTGGGTGTAGGGGAGGGGTGTTCATCGTTGCTCCAGCTAAGTTATATTTGGTTTCTATAATGCTAATCATGTAATGTATGTTGCAACCCCTTTCCCTGGTTAGGCTTTATGTTAGGCTTATTTTTGTCTTACATTTATTTTACTTAGTTTCAACTTGTGCTAAATAGCATATAAATGATGGCCACTTTATTAGGTACCCCTACCTTGTATGTGCAATAATTGTCCGTTTTATATCAGGTCCACGTACCATATAGGTGCAGGTTGTTGTTCTGCTATTATAGACTGCAGTCAGTTAGCCCCCGTTTACCCTGTTCATCACTTATCAGAACCACTACTGAGCAACTGTTATATGTCTGATTGACAGGACCAGCTCTAGCCTTTTGGAGGCCCCCAATCTTGCTGACTCATGTTCTGTAAATCTAGAGGCTAACTAATGACAATGACGACCACAAGCTGTCTAAATTTAGGCTAATTGCATAATGCTGATGGTCAGATGCTTCTGATAAGTCACAATAAGTACTACAGATAATCTCAGCATTGCTTAGCCAGCTAACTTTAAGCTTCAAACTCTGGGGACAGTGGCATCAATAAATGCTTTCCTTTGTAAATATTTCGGTCATATGATTTCTCATTTTTTATTTGATTGGCTGTTCATCGTAAACATCATGCTTTCATTTGGGGCCCTAAGCAGCTGCTTTTGTTGTTTATTAGTTAGAGCCGACACTTTAACTCATACCAGCGCAACATGCACAACACACCACCACCACGTCAGCGTCACTACAGTGCTGAGAATGATCCACCACCCAAATAATACCTGCTCTGTGGTGGTCCTGTGGGGGTCCTGACTATTGAGGAACAGAGTAGAAAAAGGCTAACCAAGACTGCAATCTGTAAAGGTGTAACTACAAAGTGCACCTTCAGGGTAAGTGGATCTGATAAAACGGACAATAAAGTGACCAGTGAGTGCATGTGCTCTAGATGCTCTTCAGCCTTGTTTATATGCTTTTATCATTCAATAAATGCTATATGAGTAACTTAATTATTCACTCTAGTTTATCAAAAGACTGAGAAAAAGTATGAATTATTCTGTCAAACTCTACAGTTTTGGCACTATGGCAAGTGGGTGGATGTTGTCATCGATGACCGGCTGCCCACCAGAAACGGGGAGCTGCTATATGTCCACTCAGAGCAGAGGAACGAGTTTTGGAGCGCCCTGCTGGAGAAGGCCTACGCTAAGTCAGTTTGCCATTTACCCTGCATTGTTTTCTTAAAATGAAAAACATTCAATTATGTTGAATGTACACTCATCAGCCACTTATTAGGTACTTTTGTTAGTAAAAGGTTGGACCCCCTTTTGCCTTCAGAACTGCCTTAACTCTTCGTGGCAGACTTTCAACAAGGTGTTGGAAACGTTCCTCAGAGATTTTGGTTGGTTATTTGAGTTCCTGTTGCCTTTCTATCATCTGGAACCAGTCTGCCCATTCTCCTCTGACCTCTCACATCAACAATGCATTTTCGTCCACACAACTGACCGCTCGCTGGATATTCCCTCTTTTTCGGACCGTTCTCTGTAAACCCTAGAGATGGGTGAGCATGAAAATCCCATTAGATCAGCCGTTTCTGAAATACTCAGACCAGCCCGTCTGGCACTTAAATCCCCTTTCTTCCCCGTTCTGATGCTCGGTCTGCACTTCAGCAAGTTGTCTTGACCACCTCTACATGCCTAAATGCGTTGCGTTGCGGCCGTGTGATTGGCTGATTAGCTATTTGTGTTAACAAGCAACTGAACCTGAAAATGCAGGTTACTCACCCGACTCTAGTTTTGTGTCAATGAGACTTCAGTCAGCCTAAATGAACCCGCATGACTGGGCAATGCTACCTAGCTTCTAGTGCTAACAAGGATAGCACATAAACAAGTGTATTTGCTTAGATTTGAGCCTTTATTCTCTAAACATCAGTGAGGCTTCATGTGGAATACAAATTTAACACTATTATGATTTTAAACACCAATATCATTTGTCCATTTAAGCGAACATCTTATGGCGCAGTCCAAACATTCCAAACAAGCAATGTTAGCGCAGACATGCTACTTCATTTCAGTAACTACTAATTGCGCAAGTTATGGTGTTACAAGCATGGGGAATTAAAGTCCTAGCCCACATACTGAGCTGTGTATTGGTACACTGTGGTGGTAGAACCGCCTGTTCCCAATAGGAAACACTGCTTTAGTAGTATTATGACACTGCCAGACTGTGATTGCAGTAATGTAACTGTAAATACCAGTAAATACCATGTTTATCACATACCTGCTGCCTCTGTGTACAAAGGTTGCACGGCTGCTATGAGACGCTGTCTGGAGGCCTGGCCTGCGACGCCTCTGAGGATTTCACTGGAGGAATCACGGAGGTCTACAAGCTGAACAAACCAAACCTGTTCAGACACATCCAGAGGGCTCTGGTCCTGGGATCACTGCTGAGCTGCTCTATCGACGTAAGCTGTTTGCATGTATATGAAATAGGAACATGTATTTAGCTCTTCTGGCCTTTTTCTTATGCAAAAAAGTCATTATTAATAATAGTTATTACTATTTGGGATTTTGTGTACATTTTGTCTGTAAATAAGGCAAATTTTATTTTTCCATCTGCTCATTGTTTGAAGTTGCTGCATGTTACCAAAGTATTTTTACATTACTGAAAATATTGAACTTTTATTCATAATTGTATGCCTTTGAACTGTTGCAGTGCCCTCTAGTGGCCAGTCCACTGGTGGAATAGAAATCGATAATATTCTTTCCCCTGTAACTGTTATGAACTAGGACACTTGTCTGAAATGTTATGAGTCTGTGTTGAGCTGCTAGTGAGCAACGGGGAGTGAAAAGGCAGGAGCATGAACCCCCTGCTGTGAAAACAATTAATGCGTCTCCACAGAGACAAAAAAGTCATTTTCGTGATTTCGTGATTTAGTATGTCAAAATTATGGTATATTTGTTTGGGATTTTGACTAAATATCTCAAAAGTATGATACATTTGTTTTGAGATTTTGACTTATGTCAAAATACTGACTTATTTTCTTGACATTTTGACTTCTTATGTCCAAATAACAGCATATTTTCTTCAATGTTTACAAATGACATGTTTTATTGATTTTAAATCAGTTTTAATAAGCTAAAACATCCCCTCCAGAGCACACATTACTACACATTTTAATCCACGATTTCTGTTTGTTTGCTGAATTTAACATACTGGGAAAATATTATGGCATATGCTAAAGTTATGTCACATTCATTTTTTAATTATATATTTTATAATATTAATAAGTTACACTCACCAAATTGTGCACTTCAATTTGCAGGAACATTTCATATTTAAGCTTCTTCCCAGCAGAGGATCTTTTTAACTTATTTTCACTTAAAAATCAAGTAAACATGTAATTGTGCTTGAAATGTTTGCATACGGCTGTATATGAATGGCCTCATTATACGGCTTAACTGCACCATATGGTTTTTGAGTGATCTGTGAATAAGAAGAAGAGAAGGTTCTAGATCACCAGAGCTGTTGATTCAGGTATGTTCTAGCTCATCATAATGACTTACTTTACTTGCAGTAATTGTAGCTGTGACTGTGATGTGTTCCAGGCCTCCAGCTCAGTGGTGGGCAGGGGGCAGCTGGTAAGAGAACACGCCTACTCTGTAACAGGAGCTGAGGAAGTGCCCTACGGCCCTGAGGGATTTACATGTAAATGGCCATGGCTATGTGTAAGTCAACTACAGTTAGGAGGCTCCTTATTAAGTAACCAGTAAATTATTCACTACATAATATATTAGATATAGATATGATAGTGAGGATTTGAAGTGCCTTTGCAGTTTAAGGCATTTAAGGGGAGCCTTGTCAATCACCTTACACACTAAAAATCTATTTCAGATGTGTTTTTTAGATTCAACACAATTTTTGATGTTTTATATATTGGAACCATTCTGATTCTACAGAGTGCAGTTTTACTAATAAAATAAAATGTATTGCAAAGTTTTTTTTAATTGCAAAGAACCAAAATAGTGAAATTTTGGGCTAAAATTTCAAGGGAATGTACAATTGTTAGAGTGGGAACAACCTAAAGTTCGTGTGCATGTGAATGTGTGACTATTGTTTTATATTTATCTGCTATAATCTTTTACTTTATAAGTGATATTGCTTTATTACATGTGTTGTTTTTCTATAAATATGTTAGCACTTCATCTACAGGGACTTAATACACTCTCTGGACAAAAGTATTGGGACACCTACACACTACTCCTACAGGAGCTTTTATGACATCCCATTCTAAATAGGCCATAGGCATTAATATGGACTCTACAAGATTTTGGAGAGTGTCTGTGGGAATTTTTGCCCTTTCATCCAGAAGAGCATTTGCGAGGTCCGACACTGAGGTTGGTCTGAGAGGGCCTGACTCAAATTCTTAGATCTAGTTCATACCAAAGGTGTTGGATGGTGTTGAAGTCAGGACACTGACTGTGGGCCTTTGTGGGCCTGTCAAGTTCTTCCACACCAAACTCACCCAGCCATGACTTTATGGGCCTTGCTTTGGGCACTGGAGCTCAGTCAACAGAAAACTGTTCTCACCAAATGATATATAAAAATATATAAAGTGGTCAGTTAGTGGAAGTAGAAGGCAGGAGGTTCTGAAAAAAAGTGGACGAGGAATGAACAGTATATGAGCGAAAGTTCTGAAAGTTCATAAACGCATGTCTTTGTTTACCTGTGCAGGCTCGGACCAGGCCTGAGATGATTCGTCTGATTCGGATCAGGAATCCATGGGGGATGGTGGAGTGGAAAGGAGCCTGGAGCGATGGGTGAGTTAATATTAATAATAATTATTGTTATTATTATTGTAATTTCCATTCAAAATGACCATTAACAACAAGTTTTTCAGTGATAGAAAAAAGCAGAAAACATACATTTAACAGAAAATTGCACAGAAGCCTTAGAAATGAAATAGAAAACAAAAAAAATAGTTTTTACTGTGTTCATGCTTTGCATCTTCCATTCTTTTTTGGGAGACTTGCTTTCAGTTTTTCAAAGAAATGTGCAGGGATATTTCTCCACACCTGCAAGGATCAGTCTTAGAAGTTGATTGCATTTTCTGCTTCTCACCATCCAATAATCCCCAACACATTCAGTGATGTTTGGAGTCTGGGGTGGTCAGTCCACTGTTTCTGAGAACACCAGTATCTATTTCCTTTTCTCAGTAAGGCTTATTGACACCTACACATCCTTTCAGACCCATAGCGCTAAGTCGTCTTCACACAGTGATAGATTTGTTCAGATCTGAATCAAGCGAGGAAGTTGATTTTCTTCTTCTCTGTCTCAAAGACAAAAGCTTTAAGTGCTGTTTATCTGGTGGGTGCAGTTTTGGTGTCTACCAGGTCTTGCAGATGGTTGTTGGGAGTTCCATTGTCTCTGCATATCCAGTTTTGGAAACTCCTTTGACTTATTGGTCCTAAATGAATAAGTTTGTGGGCTTTTGGGCTGGAAATTAAATAAGTGAAGGGTGGCCCTTTTGACTTTTGCACTGTACTGCATTCCAGTATATATACTACACAATCTCAAAGTGCTTCACACAGCAAACATCAGAAACTAAAACATTATGGTTTGTATAAAAAGTTAAATAAATGAAATAACAGTACAATTACAAGCAATTGAAGAAAAATAGGACCCTTGAGGCGTGTGCTAGTCTGGAACACCTGCAGAGCATGCATTCCTAATACTCTCTGGCATGCTGTTTCAGAGTTTAGATCCCTGTAGCTTATATTTCTTTAAGAAATACCCACAATGCAGTGTAAACAAAACACCCTCTCCACTCCAGGAGCTCATTATGAAAACACATAAACACTCCTACGTGTACACACGCACCCACACAATGCCTTGAAAAGCAGATGAGTGATCAGCTGCTTCAGCTCTATTGTTGCACTGTTGTCAAGGGGCGTGGCCTCTGTTGCCATGCGGATGCTGTCTGTAGTCGCTTGTGGTCTGACCTGCTGGCTGTTTTGACTTCTCTTGTTTGCAGGAATGACCTGCGCTTTAAACAGGGTTGCCACTAGTTCAGGATATTTCCTGGGTTGTCCTGGATTTTGGTTGCCTGTCAGGGATAAATGGATTCCCACAAAATGTTTAGGAATCAAACCAAACAATAAGACATTAACTTAAAATCCCAGGTTTATTAGGCTTATTATTTGGTAACTACAGGGACTTCATTGCAAACTGATTGAACTATGCTATACTATTTTAGGTTGCAGAAGTGTGTAATAAAACATTTAAGAGGTTAACAACCACTGCAACACTTCCTATTCAACATGCATCCAGTCCTCACAAGCAAAACATCTACCCCAATCGTTAACACGCATCAAATTCCGACAGCTGAAATATACATACAGAAAGAAAAAGCAGCTTAAAAATAGCAACTCAAACTGCATCCAGGCTAAAGCATACTGCCACAGCTGGCAGGGAAAGTGTTTTTTTCCATTTATATCTTACCTTTGATGATGCAGATGACGGTCGACAAGAACGATGCAACTTTTAACTTGGGTGGCATCTTATATTTGGCTTTGGGAATGGGCTCTACACTCATTCAGGTCTTACTTTTACAGGTCGCCCAGGCACAACTAATACTAAGTACTAATAATAGTAAATTCTGAGCAGATGTAATGGTTTGCAGGTCAGCAGAGTGGACAAAGATCAGCTGCGAGGACCAAGCCAGGCTGAGGCACATAGTGGAGGATGGAGAGTTCTGGTACTTTATGCATTGATATTCCATAATATTTGATCCTTTTTTCAATATGTCTTTATAATTTTATGGTTAAGATGTAAACAAAGTCATTCAGAATGTTTTAATGTGAAAAGCACCATTCTAGAGAAATTTTGTGAGTTCACAGTGATGGGAACCAGACGTTATAAGAGTTTTAATGCTACTCAAAGCTCCCTCACAGAAAGCTATGTATATGCGAACTGGAGACAGTTATACTAATAATATAAGCGCATAGCTGTCCAGTACAAAAGTGGATGTTCTTGTTTTACACAAATGCTGTTAATTTACACTACACAATCACATCATTCTATCGTCATTTTATTCTTTCCAGTCAACATAGTTTTAACACCATACAGTTTGGTCAGTAGGGGGAGAAACAACACAAACTTCACGTATGAGTACAGCCATTGGCTCACGAGCTCAGCAGCTTTTGAAACGTCTGCCAGAATTAGGGCATTCTTCATGTAAATTATATGTAAATCAGGTGTTGCTAGGCTGTCGCTTAATTTCACATAACGAAGCTGATTCATCAGTAGAGCTTAAAACTCAGTCAAACTTTCATTGATCAGATGCACAGTAGTTCATATGTCCTTAAGAGGGGTCAAATCTGCATTCTTTGTATGCAACTTGATGAATAAGAGCCGTTGTGTTTTTTGCCTGAAACATTGTTTTTGGGTAGTAATTAAAGTAACATTATTTGTGCAACCTCTGGTTCCTACAACCACCACTGTAAAGAAAGTCGGAGTCTGTAAGTTTCGCTAGAGTGGAGCATTTAACATTAAAACACAGAATGAATTTGTTTACATCTCAGTGATTGAATTATGCAGTAGTTTTGAAAAATCGGTAGAATTTCTCAAAGTTTTATAAACCTTAATAGTTTCACCATCAATTCCAGATGAGTACAGCTGTGCTTGCATTTGTGCTACAGGAAACCTATAGTTTCACTATCAGTTCCAGATGAGTACAGCTGTGCTTGCGTTTGTGAGCAGGAAACCTATAATTTCACTTTCAGTTCCAGATGAGTACAGCTGTGCTTGCGTTTGTGCTACAGGAAACCTATAGTTTCACTATCAGTTCCAGATGAGTACAGCTGTGCTTGCGTTTGTGCTACAGGAAACCTATAGTTTCAGTATCAGTTCCAGATGAGTACAGCTGTGCTTGCGTTTGTGAGCAGGAAACCTATAATTTCACTATCAGTTCCAGATGAGTACAGCTGTGCTTGCGTTTGTGCTACAGGAAACCTATAATTTCACTATCAGTTCCAGATGAGTACAGCTGTGCTTGTGTTTGTGCTACAGGATGTCGTTCACGGATTTCGTGCAACGTTTCTCACAGCTGGAGATCTGTAACTTGACTCCAGACGTGCTGGGTGACGATGGCAGTAAGACATGGGCGTTGTTGATGTTCGAGGGCAGCTGGAGGAGGGGATCCACAGCAGGAGGATGCCGGGATAATGAACGTAATGCCTCAACTACGGTCAAGTCCATAAATATTTGGGCAGTCAAGAGATTTTTGTAATATTGCCTCTGTACACCACCACAGTGGGTTTGAAATTCAGTTCCAGATGTGATTAAAGTGTAGACTTTTTTCAATGAATCCAAGAGGATTGACAAAAATATTTAATTGACTGTTTAGCAATGTTTTGCATAGTCCTTCTATTTTCACAGGCTCAAAAGACGATGTAGGAGGGTCTGGGGTTGATTCCAACTGTTGAATATGCATTTGGTAGCTGTTCATAGGAACTCGAACGCAAGTGAAGGGGGCCAGCATTAGACTGAAAAAACTAAACAAACCTATCAGACAGATAGCAGAAACTTCAGGCATGGCCAAAACAACAATTTGGTTCTGGAAAAGAAGGAATTTAAGCGCAGCAACACTAAAAGTCCTGGAAGACAACAAAAGTGGATGATCTCTCTGTGGTGTAAAAAACCCCCTTCGCAAAATCTAGTCAAGTCAAGGATACTCTAGAGAGGTTTGGTGCATCATTCTAAAGTCTACAATCAAAGCCAGCCTTCGTTAATGTAAATAAAGGGATTTATCTCAAGATGCAAACAACTGGTAACACTCAAGAACAGCTATTAACTTACTGAAGACAAAACTGAAGGCTGAATGATTCACAAAGCCTGGCAAAGCCTTGTCCATGGGTTCCAGACTTCAGGCAGTCATTGACTGCAAACTTGATTCAAATATTAAAAATAATAATAACAAATGTTAATTTGTCCAATTACTTTGGAGCCTGTGAAAATGGAGGGACTATGTAAAACATGGCTGTAATGCCTAAACAGTTAATGCAGTATTGTTTTGTTAAACCCCTTGAATTAAAGCTGAAAGTCTACATTTGACTTATATGGGTTGCTTCATTTCAGATCCACTTTGGTGCTGTACAGAGACAAGATTGCAAAAGTTGTGTTGCTGTCCAAATACTTATGATCCAGACTATACACCCCGCTACCTACAGTCGCAGTCATGGAGCATGATTGCACTGCAGTGCAAAACCAACTATAGAGAAACCAACTCAGATTTTCTTCAAATTGGTGGTAATAGGAACCAGATGTCTACAACCAAAACAGAGCCATTACTACAACCACTAAGACTTTTGTAATGCTGAGAATAATACAATAGTGGTAAATCTGAATAAAAAAGATTCTTTGGGGACTATTTTGCCTTACAATGCCTGTCCACCATGAATGGATTAATATATATAATCCATTGCACATAGTCAGTGGTGTAAAATTCAGGTCCAGGAAGTAAAAACTCTTCCCAAGATTTTCTTCCACTTGCCTGGACAGTTCTGCTGGTGGTTTGCTCTAACTAGAGAAGCCAGGCCGTTGGAACAAAATCCTGGGAAGGATTTTTACTTTCTCTGCCTTGAATTTACACCTCTGACTATGTGCAATGCCAAGCGTCAACAGGATTGGTGTAAAGTTGCCGCCACTAGACTGTATCAGTGGAAACCTGTTCTCTGCAGGGATGAATCACACTTCACTATCTGGCAGTCTGATGACGAATCGGTTTAGTGGATGTCAGGAGAATGCTACCTAATGGAATGCATAGTGTCAAAAGTAAAGTTTGGTGGAGGAGGGATAATGAGCTGGGGCTGTTTTTCAGGGTTTGGACCCCTTAGTTCCAGTGAAGGTTGGTGTTAATGCTACAACATACAGAGACATTTTAGACAATTTTATGCTTCCAGCATTTTTGGTAATGGTCATGTTTCAGCATGACTTGGCCCCTGTGCACAAAGTGAACTCCATAAAAATTGATCCACTCAGACCAGCGCAACACACACACACACAACAACAACAACATCAGGGTGACCGCAGTGCTGGGAATCACCCACCACCCAAATAGTACCTGCTCTGTGAGGGTCCATGGGGGTCCTGACCACTGAAGAACAGGGTGAAAGGGGGTAACAGAGTATCAGAGAAACAGACGGACTACAGTCTGTAACTGTAGAACTACAAAGTGCACTTATACAGTAAGTGGAGCTGATAAAATAGACAATGAGCATAGAAACAAGGAGATGGTCATAATGTTATGCCTGACCGGCGTATATATACCTCCAGATATACAGTTCATGCCTTTATAAGGCAATGGACGGAATGCATGGACATTCGTCACCAATTAAACCCAAACCCTCTTACAGAAAGTAGACTGTTTGACTCTAAAGGTGTGCAAGGACTTCCATGCCCATGTTCCTTATAAGAAATCTTCCCCATATTCATTGGTAGCACATGAGAGTCCCAGTCCAGAATAGAGCAGGATGGTGGATTCTCTACTAGTACAAGAGTTGACAATGACGGCCCCCCCACCTTCCACAGTCCAGCATCTGTGCCTGACCGCACAAATACTCCTTTGACTGAATGAGCCCAAATTCCTACAAGCACACTCCAAAATCTTGAGGAAAGCCTTCCAAGAAGAGTGCAGGTGGGGTGGTCCATAGTAATTCACATGTTTTTGGAATGGATGTCCAAAAACCTCATATAGGTGTGATGGTCAGGTGTCTACATACTTTGGCCATATAATGTATGTTTGGCTGATTATTTGGTAAATTATAATTATCTGTAAATTAGATTTTTGGCTGAAGTGTCATTTTAAAGATGTAGCTGTTGCTGACCTTCCTCATGGATCTCTGCAGGCACGTTCTGGATGAACCCACAGTTTGTGATTAAGCTGAACGAGGAGGATGACGATCCAGATGATGATCATGCAGGCTGCAGCTTTGTGGTGTCTTTGGTCCAGAAGAAGCTCGGAAAGGAACTGCTGACCATTGGGTTCACCATCTATAAGGTGAGGCTATGTAGCATCAAAAAGACTGTGAGAGCATTTAGCAGTAAAGGTCAGTTTAACCCCTTAAATGGCCATGGTCTACCAACGGACCCAAAGTTTTATTACACACTTCTATAATCTAAAAATAGCTTGGCCAGTTTGCAATGTCCCTGTAGTTACTGAATAATGTGCCTTAGTAAGTAACAATCCTGGGATTTTAAAGGGTTAAAATGAGTGTGAAGATTGGCTTATGGCTATGTGAAGAAGTATATGAAGCCTTAGAAAAAAAAGTTGAAATATTTCGAGAAAAAAGTTGCAATATTTGGAGGATAAAGTGGGCTAACTGTAGGGGGGTTGCCGTAACGCATTGGGGTCTCGATTGCTGTACTTGTGCTGGAATTCCACTCACTCCTGTCTCTTTGTGGATCATTTTGATTATCATTCTCACGGTCGGTGAAACTACATTCCCTCTTTGAATGACACGAAGATGTAGCCACTGACAGCCGTGTAGACGACCCTGCCTGCGATTCTCTCTCAACAAAACAGACAGACAGTTTCCTCTGAGTCCGTCTGACTCTTTATTCTAGATAAACACGGTTTCCTGCTCAGCCTTTTCAGCTGTTTCTTATACAGTCAGGTGCTGATTTGCCAGGAGAGACAGGGAGACCGAGTATGTCTTTATGGGTGAAATCGATATGAAAGTATAACTCCACCAACTCAATGCCCCTCATTTAACACGAGGAGGTGCTGCTTCCCTTTGCAAAACCTTCAGCCTATTGCGATCTTTCCTGGTATTAATGCCACTTTAATGTCGAAATTCTACGACTTTTTTCTCAAAATATTATGACTTTATTCTCAAAGTCTATTTTTATTTTCATCAACATTGGCCCTAAAATGTCATATGTCAAAAAGCTAAATACATCTAAAATCATATTTATAGGGTACTTTTTGGTAGGAGGTGGCTGTCCCAAACCCTAACCCCTAACCCCTAAATTCATGCTTGTAAGTAAAAAAAATTAAGTATTATTTTCACATCATTTGTTTTTTAAAGACTTGATTAAGACTTTATTTTTAGATTAATCTTAGTTTAATTTTTTAATTAAAAAATGGTTTCAAACTGCTGTCCCACATTTTCATGTCACTACCAAAACAGAGTTTTAGTCTGTAGGTAGAGCCTTATTTTAACCACGCTCCTGCCTTTTAAAGCAGGAAGTGACACTGCATCCCTGTCCCTCATGGCCACATGGTGAGCAGTTACATTCCACTGTTTTGAAGGGAATGTATCCCAAAGTCTGGAAATCAGTGTAGGACATTATAATCATCACTACTGAAACAGTATTTTTTGGAATTAATTCAACTTTTTTTCAGTTTTAATGTCACTACCAAAACTGTGAGTACTGAAACATCTGGCAAAGTTATGGTGTGGTGCATTTGAGTAGTGATGTGGTTATTTTGACAGTGACGCAATGGAATGTTCATTCTTTTATTTGAATAAAATAGACATAATTAAAATACACCAGTCAGGTATAACATTAAAACCACCTCCTCATTTCTACACTCTTTGTCCATCTTATCAGCTCCACTTACTGTACAGCTGCACTTTGTAGTTCTACAGTTACAGACTGTAGTCCATCTGTTTCTCTGATACTTTATTAGCCCCCTTTTACCCTGTTCTTCAGTGGTTCCACTGCTGTTCTACAGAGAACTCAGTAGCAGTTTTTAAACTGATTCTATGTTTTTACTCGTTATTTTGTCATTATTTCAGTGAAGTAACAATACTTGTACTTGAGGAAGTGTTTAGCCTCTTCTACCCACCCCTGACAGTCAGGGCCTGATCTTAGATTAAGCTTAGCTCATGACATTTGACACATTGCCAAACATTCCCTGAATCTCTTCCTGTTTGTTTCCCACAGCTTCCTGCAAAGGTACGTGCACAATACAAAAGCTGTCCATGTACTTCCCGCCCCTGCTTCTGCTAAGACAGATGATGCCCACGCCATAAAAAACTACCAACAACACATATGCAACTCATATGGGAGGTGGAATAATATAACAACTGTGGGTTGATTGACTGCCTGGGCTTTAGTGAGCTGCTGATTTAACCTCTTAAACTCACAACAGGTCCAGACCGTTCCTCACTCTCATAGCTACATCTATTCCTTATTAGTTTCCTAATAATTACTGAATAATAAGCCTGAAGATTAATAGCGGAATAACAAATTCCAGTATCTTTCAGTTTTATCTGTGTAATGGACTCAAAACTCACAAATAATAGAATTTGCAACTGACCTGGATCAAACAACATGATTTGTTAATGCAGAACTTATTTGCTGAATTTAACATATTGGGGGTGAAAAAACAACAGTACGACAGTTATGGCACATTTTATTATTTACATGTTTCTTCTTTAATTTAAAGCAAATAAAAAGCAACTGTACACTAACATTTGCCAAATTTCAGTCTGCCCCCTGTGGAGGATGTGTTAAATTTCCACATCAATCAGAACATGTAGTTTGACCAGGGCGTGCTGAAACTTTTGCACACAACTGCTGTTCTTTTAAAGTTTTATCCAACTTCCCAACGTAGAAGCTTTTCTGATATCCATCGCCATCAGGCGACGTCTCTAAAAAAAGCCCAATGCCCATTTTTGTCTGTATGTTACAAATATGGCGTACAGAGATTGGTTTGGAAAAACACTGGAGAATTCCTTTAAGGATTTAAGTGATTAATCGATTACCTTAGTACTCAGGAAAGGGGAATATCCACCTGGATCATAAATTCTTCCTGACCCACAAGTTGACTGCCCGCTCTGAGACCTTCATCAACAGACGTGAGGTGTGCAGTCGCTTCCGCCAGCCTCCAGGAGAGTACCTCATCGTCCCCTCCACCTACGACCCGAATCAGGATGGGGACTTCTGCTTGCGTGTCTTCTCTGAGAAACAGGCCATGGTCCAGTGAGTACAACACAGTGTTTCCCCTAGATTTTTCTTCAGGCAGAGTCATAGACCCTTCCAAGCTTCCAGTGCTGCCGTAGATACGTGATATCATCAAACAGATGTGTTCCTAGCGCTACTAAGTATCACAACTGTCCTATGATCGAGAGATCAATCTCCGGCAAAACCACAGCCATCCAAAAAAACGGCCAAAAAATTTGTGCATATCAGAAATGCAGACTCGAGTCAGTGACTTGAGTCTCAGACTCAGCACTTGACTCACACTCTCACCTCAGAGACTCGACTCAGACTCACACCTCAGAGACTCGCCACTGGACTTGGACTTATATCTCAGACTCACCACTCGGCTCGGGCTCATCTCTCAGACTCAACACTCGACTCAGACTCACACCTCAGAGACTCACCACTGGACTTGGACTTATATCTCAGACTCACCACTCGGCTCGGGCTCATCTCTCAGACTCAACACTCGACTCAGACTCACACCTCAGAGACTCACCACTGGACTTGGACTTATATCTCAGACTCACCACTCGGCTCGGGCTCATCTCTCAGACTCAACACTCGACTCAGACTCACACCTCAGAGACTCACCACTGGAGTTGGACTTATATCTCAGACTCACCACTCGGCTCGGGCTCATCTCTCAGACTCAACACTCGACTCAGACTCACACCTCAGAGACTCACCACTGGACTTGGACTTATATCTCAGACTCACCACTCGGCTCGGGCTCATCTCTCAGACTCAACACTCGACTCAGACTCACACCTCAGAGACTCACCACTGGACTTGGACTTATATCTCAGACTCACCACTCGGCTCGGGCTCATCTCTCAGACTCAAACCTCAGAGACTCATCACTTGATTAGAATACTAAGCCACTGAATTTAAAAAACTTATACCATCTTAAGAAAAAACACCATTAGTGTTTGTTTATTAACTGTTTTAAATCAGATCATGGCATGAAGTTCCTGCTAAAGCCTGAGTGGATCGATAAATCAACATGAAGAACATGTTACTTACCCCTGAAAATCCTGGCTTTATTTCATACTAAGGCTTATTATTCAATAACTACACTGTAAAAAGTGGCTTATCAGATCAACCTAAAAAATGACTTAATGTGGTAACAAGTAAATTAACTAGTTTTATTCAACCTAAATAAATACTTTGTATGACCATTGAGGTGAATAAAACTAGTTCACTTGCTTGGTACTACATCAAGTAATTTTGTTAGGTTGACCTGACAAACCTTTTTTACAGTGTACATGGACTCCAATGCAAACCATTTGAGATGTTCTTAGATTATAAAATTGTATAATAAAGCTTTGCTTGCGCCAGCTAGCCCTGGCCTTTTAAAGGGGTTATAGCAGTACTAAACTTGTTTAGGGATGATGGAACCAATCGGTTTCTTCAGTAGTGAACATTCTATGTATTTTTATTATTTTTGGTTTTCCCCAATCACCCCACAGTAGTTAGGACTCCCCCAATCACCTAATACTACCAGAGCTTGGGGGGCGAAAGCTAGCACAGGTCTTCTCTCAGACCTGTGAAGCACCACCACATCTTTTCGAACTGCCACTAATGCAACATCATTGGATAGTTAAGCGCTTTGGGTGGAGAGTGCCAACCGCCAATTATGTTACATCAGCTAGCAGACGCCTGCACTGGCTAGCATCTCACTTGATGATGCGGCGAGACAGGGTGCCATCCGACCCACCCAGAGAGAGCAAGGCCAATTGTACTCCCATCCATGGGATGGCTGTTCTAAATGTATTATGAATACTTGTTTATGTGTCGTAATGGAATATGTTACTGAACACATCTAGGGGGCAGTCATGGGCTGGAGGTTAGGTAACCAGCCCTGGTTTGATCCCCTGAGCCGAAGTTTGTGACTGAAGTGAAGACGGAGGTGAAATTTCCCCGTTGTGGGACTAATAAGGGTCAGTTAATTTAAAGAAACTTGATTTAGAACAGTGAATTCAGTATTCAGCCATCACTACTTTCTCAAAGTATTCGGACATCTGAACTCTACTCATTTGTAATAGAAGATTTTGAAAAGATGTTCCCAAACATGTAATGGACAGTGTAGTCCTCTTACGGTAGGACTAAGAAGGCAAAAACTGACACTGGATCAGTATTGTCACCAAATGTAAAAGCAATGAATTCGTCTCTGCTGTAATAAAGAATAAGGATCAGAAAGGTTTGGACAATAAGGCAGAATCCAACATTCTAGACCAGACACACTG
The DNA here is from genome assembly GCF_015220715.1 of Pygocentrus nattereri. Classification (NCBI taxonomy): domain Eukaryota; kingdom Metazoa; phylum Chordata; class Actinopteri; order Characiformes; family Serrasalmidae; genus Pygocentrus; species Pygocentrus nattereri. Next base: position 7,606,572 of record NC_051235.1, read on the forward strand.
TTACGTTATCAGCATTAACATTTCTGTGCTTTTTCCTCCAGAGAGCTTGATGACCAGGTGGAATCAAATGTTAAAGAAGTAAAGTTTTCATTTCTAATATTTTCTGCTCTATACTCAGTAAAGAAAACCAAACAGGAAAACTCTAATTAACTGTATTGATAATCTAAATTGATATATTGATAACATTCATTTTAAATCATGTACTTGTTTAAGGTCGACATCTCAGTGGATGAGATTGATGGTCAGTTCATTAGTCTCTTTGGACAGCATGTAGAGCACGTGAGTATTTCAGGATGACAAAGACTGTGGGGATAAGACGTGTTGGAATTGAATCATATTTAAGCGTTTCTTTTCTCCAATCCCCTATAGGGCAGTAAACTCTCAGCCTTTGAGCTGAGGAGATTTCTGGACAAAGAGGTCACTAAGTGTAAGTTCTGCATTTGATCTGTTTTCTTCTCCTTTCTGCACACACTGCTTTAAGACTCTTGGATGTTCACTTTGCGTTTGTGTTTTTCAGGTATTGACATACAAACTGAAGGGTTTAGCCTGCAAAGCTGCCGCAACATGGTCAATCTGCTGGACGTATCTTCTTATAGATGAGAGTAGGGCATAACCTAACATGATTACATAAATGTTGTTATTAATAATGCCCGCCCCACAGTGAGGTGGAAACCAGCGATGTAGGGTGGCCAGTCTAATTTCCATGCGCTGACCACCCGGGCCACCCCTTTAAAACCACGCATGCTAATGTACAGTACTGTGTGAAGGTTTTAGGCATCTAAGCAAAATTTTTAACGACTGACCTCAGCAGTGAGTTTATCGCAATATACATTTGAATAAAGTTATATTCATAATTCAAATAAAAACAAGAATTTCTTGGGCCCATATTTTTCCTTGACTCCTTCACAGCCGCCACAGAGACTCGTTAATATCATCAATTACATCATGAGCTCAATTTACTGAGCACTGATTGGTCAAACCAGGAGCTGCTTTTTAACTACATATAATACTGGACTTCCTCGAGGAGCGGCTTGGAAACGGGTAAACAAACACACCAACATTCAGAAAATCATATTATATATATATATATATATATATTTTTTTTTTTTTTTTTTTTTTTTTTTTCCCAAATATTAACCTTTTTCTCAGCAAATAAGCACAAACTACACAAATATTTTGAAAATGTGTCTTGGGTGCCTAAGACTTTCACACAGTACTGTATAGATTTTACAGCCATATCTAAATACTACTACTGTTTCTACTGTTGATACTACTACTAATAATACTTAATCAGACTACTAAATACTACTACTACTAATTCCCACTATTACTACTGTTAATACTTAATCAGACTACTAAATACTACTATTAATAACTCCCACTATTACTACTATTAATACTTAATCAGACTACTAAATACTACTACTAACTCCCACTATTACTACTACTAGTACGTAGACAACTAAATACTACTACTAAAAACTACTACTACTAATACTTAATCACGCTACTAAATACTACTACTAATAACTCCAACTATTACTATTACTAGTACTTAATCAGACTACTAAATACTACTACTAAACGCTACTATTACTTAGTCAGGCTACTAAATACTACTACTAATAAATCCTACTATTAATACAAAATAATATTACTAAATACTAAAAACCCTCCTGTTGATAATACTACTGCTAATACTAAATGCTACTATTGTTACTACTACCAATGCTACATTATTATTACTATTGCTACTGCTATCACTAAATACTACTACAACTATTACTGCAATAATTACTATTGAATACTACTAATACATAAAGTGTGAAATATTAAATATATATATGCATACACACATTGTAAACTGATCAGTTAAGGAACCTTCACATCAGTCTAACAGAAGGATGGCAGTGGAAAACTCGGTCTGGTGGAGTTAAAGATTCTCTGGGACAAAATTCAGAGCTATGGGGTGAGTGACGTACCCATTTCTCTGAAGGTCATAAATACATACATATACATAACTGCTATTTTTAAAACTGGGTTCAGAAATTTGCTGTTGTCAGTATATTGCTGGATAATGATGCAGGACGTAACTGACCCTCATGTTAGCCCCAGCAACATGAGCAGTATCAAAGTAATGAGAGTATTTTAAACTAATAACTTAGTCTCTCTAATGATTTAGTATCATAAAATAACTTAAAAAATGTCAGCACATTTTACTCCAATTGGTTTATGCAGATCACTTAGCAGGTTTTGCTGAAGTTACAAGATTCGCGCAAGCCATCTCAGAAACTAAAGCATGAAGCTAAAGATGTACGAAAAATGCTCTTGGTTGTTGTGTTTGTGTGCACTCAGAACATCTACAAGGAGAAAGATGAGGACAAATCCGGCACGATGAGCTGCACCGAGATGAGGAAGGCGGTAGAGGCAGCAGGTCTGAGAAGATACTTATTCACTCCTAATAGCTTATCAGTCTAATCAGTATTCCCATTCCAGACACACCTAATCCAGGTGCAGATGGACTGCAGAGGGCTGATTATGACTCCGAGGGGCTGATAACGGAGTAGAATCTGAAGCAGCCTCTAATTTGAAAGGTAGTACAGAGTTAGTGTTGTTGTTTGTACGTTGCAGGATTCTCTCTGAACAACTCACTGCATCAGATCCTCGTCGCCCGCTACAGTCAGCCCAACCTGACCATCCACTTCAATGAGTTTGTGGACTGCCTGGTGCGTCTGGAGTGCATGTTTAGTAAGTGTCTGATATCAGTAACCTGTATTTAATGTGGAATTCAGATCTGTAAACATGACCAATTATGTTCTTGTGCACAGAAATGTTTCAAATGTTGGACAAGGACGGAACAGGCAAGGTAGAATTCAACATGACCGAGGTTTGTGTTCTCAGTCATCACTGATAACTTCTGAAGCAGAGAAAGACATCCACGTCATCCACTTGTATAGGTTCTAAGGTTCTATCTGACGTGTGTCAAAATTAAGTTATTCACATACACTTATTCTGTGACTTAGTCACATTATGTGATTTGTGTCTTTTTTAGTCGTGTGCATTTTTTGGACCCTTTAGAAAACAAAACCTGAAAAGTCAGCACTTCGAATACACTCAAGAGGACCAATAAGGTTCTGCTTCTTTGTCATGTCGTCGCTCTGCTCAGTGACTGGAAAAAGTTTATAAAACTTTAGGAAACACTTTTAGGAAGTATTTTGCTGAAACTCAACGTTTTTAAAATAGTTTAATTGTATTATTATTACTATCGCTGTTGTCAGAAGAAAACCTCACATATCCATTTTTAGCGTTTTCCAGTTTTTTGACATATTTTGAAAATATCTGTTGTCCTTTACATTGTGTGTTAATTTCATTATGATTGGACTGAAAGAAACAGCCAAGAATGACTTGGAAAAAACTCTGGTTCCATTGACTTACATTAAAAGTAAAGTATGTTTTTTCCTTCTCCTGTAAAGTTACCCTTTTAGAGATACAAGGTTTTCTTCCAACAACAGCGCTATATTAAGCCTTAAAGGTAATTAAACAGTGTACATCTGAATTGACGTGGTCGTAATTGCAACATTCAGCCAACTTTTTTCTTCTTTCTCCCAAAATAAGACATTTTGGTGCATTAGAGTCACATTTCTGATATAAAACAAAACCTCACACGGCCTTTAGATTGACCTGCTACACTTATTGGCTGGGGCAGTTCATTACAGTAGCTGGCTGCTGTGATACCTAAAGGAGAGTTAAACTAATGGTTCCTACCTAACACTGACCTCTGTACTGGACAAAATATTAAGTGCTGATGCTTAATCTATCAGTCAGTGATTTTTTGACTAAGAAAAAGATGATTTGTCCTAAACAAAGAAATAAATGTCATAAAATGTCAAATTTAAATTTCAAAGTTAAATTGAACTTTTTGACAAGTCCACAGGGTTAGAGTTTGTTAATTTTATGTTTAAAATAAATTCCAAGTCCGTCTAAGCGTTGGCTTTGACATCAGGAGATCGCGAGTTCGGTCCCTGGTGATGCTACAGCCATCCGTAGCCTTGGAGACCTAGAGAGCACAATGGGTGGGTAGGATGTTCCAAAAAATCATTTACAAGTCTGACAGGATTTTCATATTTTACATTGACATTTGTACAAAATCTTTGAAGCTCAATATCTCAAAACTGCTCAGAACCTTAGAACCAAGGGGATGACATTACAATTTATCCAATTTGTATTTGTTTATTTAATTTATTACTGTTTCATGCATATTACAGTTGTTTTGAGGTTCAGTTTCCCCTGCAGGTAATTATTACTGTGTTTATGTTAGCATCTATTAAAGCTTTCCTGATCAGTAGGTTTGGTGGGGGTAGAATGTCGCTAATTGTCTCTGAATGTTCAGTTTCAGTTTCAAAGTTTTGCTGGAGAATTCCACCCTCATTGAGATGTAAACAAAGACCATTGTGACCACCTAGAGCAGGGGTCAGCAACACCCAGCCCTGGAGCCACATGCAGCTCTTTTACTGCAGTGTTGCGGCTCCACAGCTGAATTAGATTTGTAGGTAATAATAAAATAATCCTCATTTACAGTAAAATAAAGCTCTGCTGATCATTCCACACAGTTTAACAATAAATGGTCTTAAACGCTGGAGGTAATATAGAACTGCTGGTTCACCCTTTAACTCTGAAGGTTGGCATGCTGGTCACCATAGCAACACAGACAACAACACAATCTCGCCTAGCTAGTAGCTAATGCTAAGGCAAAGGGAGAGATTTAAGACGAACATCGATAATTTGGAGACGAATGGACTCATTTGCATTTAGAATTAGTCCAGTTGGTTTTCTGATACGTTTAATCTGCCATGAGAAACTGTCAAACACTAAACATGTTTGAGGAAAATTTTCTTGCCGGAGATCCGAGAAAAGCGGCTATAGCTGAGCTAAAGCTTAAAGCAGAGCAAAGCAAGTCTGGATTTCTGTTTATATTTTAGCCTATATTAGTACATCAGCACATACTGAGACACATTTACAGCTAAGGTGGTAAAATAGGCATAAAATGTTGAGGCTCCCAAGGTGGTTTGATTTTTGTTGAAAGGACAAAATTATGGACTCATGGATGGCTGTGGCATCACTGGGGATCAAACTTGTGGTCTCCTAATGATAAGGCCCACGTTTGGACAGTTGTGCCACTCTGAGTCCCTGAATGACTTCTCCTTTACATGCAGCTAACTTTTCTCTGTCTCCCTCTAGTGGCTGAGTGTGACTATGCTGTAAAGGAGGACAACCGCAGGCTGTGGCCAGCAAAGCAGCACAGAAAGAGAAACATAACCGACAGAAACAGGAGCAGCATCTCGTCTCCTAATCTGACTAAAGCTTTACTATAAGCAGAGCAGAGCAGAGCAACATGGGACGAGCCTTCAGTCTTTAGAGCATATATTACTGCTGATGAGACTCATCCAGTGTGGCGGTGTTCACAGTATGTATGTTCACCACTTTAATTTTGAACCACATGCTATGTTTTATATTTTATTATATATATTTTTTATATATTATTTTTGAAGTAATTTTGTGTCATTTTGAAATCAGTTTTTAATAGCATGACATTAATAAAAACCTGCAATGATGCCAAATTATTAATAAAAGGAATAATGGAGTATAATAAATTATACAATATAGATTTAAACGATATAAATCAAACCAAAAGGAATTTTTAAACATTCCATTAAGCATTCCGAGAATATTCAGAAGTATTTATTACTATTATTTAAAATATACTTTGTGTCTAATATAGCCTATTCTACTTAAAGAATTACTACAGATAGTAATTTGGTCTGAAGATTTAACCACTGCTGCATAAGTTATTAAAACTATACTAAAAAAATACTAAAAGTATTAAAACTGTCTAGTTCTATTAGCATTTTAGAATCACTACAGTAAGTGAGTGAGTGAACTAGTGAGTGTGTTAGTCATTCGTTTTTTTTTTAAATTATTATTCTCAGTCATCTGCAGCTTCTTATCTACAGCTCTGTCCATCATTCTGGACACATCTACAATTTCACAGTATTCAGGATCAGAGCATTTCAGGACTGATTAAAGCTCTACTGCACACATCACCAATAAAGCACACATCTTGAGAAAGGGAAAAAGTGGTGAAGGAGGACCATAAACAGAACACATAAGAAAAAGCATAGGAAGATATTGGTGGATGAGGCCCAGTGAGCTTAAATGCAGTCATCCCTCAGACAGCCTCCCCATCCAGGGAGGATAACACCACAGCCCTGTGTACTGGAGATTGGGGATAGATTTTCCACTTGAGGTATTTTAGCCTGCCATTAAGAATCCTTGGGAAAGACTCTCCTCTCAAATCTGATTAGATAGCCTTTCTGGATAAGAGCATTAATCATATGCAGTCAATTAATAGTTAACGTTCAGGAGTTGCCCTCCAAAATGTCAGGGGACAGGTCTGAGGACGGGTTCCCCTTTTCCAAAGTCTTGGTTCCTCTTCTAATGCTCTTAGAAATCTATGAATCTTCAACCTGCCAAATGTGAGTGAGTGAGTGAGCGAGCGAGCAAGTAAACGAGGGAATAAGTTAGGCCCATGAGGTTCTTTGCTTCGAATAAAAACTTTAAAAAAAAAAAAAAAAGTTTAACTTAAAATGATCATGAATCATGACTAATCATGAATGTTAGAAAAATAATTTAATAAATGCTCATTTTATATAAAAAACAGTGCAGTCTTCCTTTTACAACAAAGGAAAAAAAATCTTTACATACCAATGAAAACAGAAGATTGCATACCACTCAATTTCCAGTACAAGATTTCAGTATTTTAGTGCTGAGCTGTATGAAGGAGAGCGAGAGGCTACAGATACGAAGGAGTCAGAACCACTGACTGTATATATGAGATAAATATATTCATTGGTGGGAACATGCAGCCACTGTTACTCTCACTGACTGTTTGTGATGAAAACTGGACACTGTGTTCACCCATGTTCAGTTTGTGTGAGCCTGATGAAAATGATGTAATAACTACATCCTGATGAAGCTTATTTTGTCCATTAATGTAGCCGTAACAAAATGAATGTCAAAGTTCACAAGTAAATAAGATATAACCATGTTCAAAATGTGTCTGTGGGGTTCTCATTTCACTGAATGTGTGAGGGGCTGAGTGTACATTTGTTCCCTGTGTGTGTGTGTGTGTGTGTGTGTGTGTGTGTGTGTGTGTGTGTGTGTGTGTGTGTGTGTGTGTGTGTGTGTGTGTGTGTGTGTGTGTGAGAGTGAGAGGTTATATTAGTGTGGAGCTCAGTTTGTTGTCTGCTGGCGTTTGTTGTGGGCGAACTCTTCAGCCCAGTGCATCATCTCCAGCAGGTCAGTGACATCGGTTGCCGTGCCGACCCCTTTAGCTACCGTTGCTGAGCCACCTGCGTTCCCCCCCAAGCGGCTACAAACAGCCAGAGCCCACTCACTCGCAGATACAGCAGCCTGACCCTGCAGAGGGAGAGAGAGAGAGAGAGAGAGGAGGCGTGGATACAGAGAGATAGTGATAATGAAAGAGAGAGGGAGAGACACACGAGGTATTTTTTTGCATCGTCACTTAAAAAACAACATTCAAATGACATAAAAACAACAAATGTGTATAAGCGTTTTACCTTGGGAACCTGGCAGGCACACAGAACTCTCCCTGAAGGCTGTAGGTAAGAGAGCAGCATGATCAGAGAGTCTGGAGCACGCTCACTCAGCTGATTCACCGTCTTCATCACCACCTGCAAAGTAGGAGTCGTCATCATCATCATCGCCATCATCAACAGCAGCAGCAGCAGCATCTACTATACCAGGGGTACTGAATTAAAATTCAATAAGGTCCAGAGAGGTTAGAGAGCCAGGGAAGCTGATTGGTTGAGAGGCGTTCTAATCATGCTGTTTCTCCATAACATCACGGGTTTTTCACACAGCATCACTCCGCTGAGATGCCGTTGCTAAGCAACGACTTTGAAAGCTGTAGGAGACGCTCAAGCCATTCGAATGTTTTTACTTCTTACTTTACCACAAACGACACTAAACAGTCCCAAACCGTTGGTCGGTCTGTGTGGAGCTGGAGAACGAACTGCCGGCTGAGCAGCGAGTGGGCGGAGCTTGTTATTCTGACGTAGCAACAAGCTGCTGGTTAAGGAGCTATAGTTTGGTGGAAGGAACTGAACATTAAAACATGAAACGCCGCGTTCACGGCCAGTTTATTCATTGCTTACTTTATTTAACTGTGTATTAAAGCAGTAGAACACTATATAGTGCTATAGTGTTATCATGTAGAACCACTGCCGTGACGTTATTTCGTGATAACACACTCTCTCTCTCTCTATTTCTGTCCTACTGCTTAAATAGGTAACGTGCAGAAATAGAACCCTAAAGAGGTGAAGCCGGACATCTCGCTTTATCAGCACTGCACAGCGTGAGAACAGTGTAGTATGGAAAGTTTATCCAGACTGAAGAACGTTTGAAAGGATTATTTGGCGAATACATTTGTTTGGACAGCTGATTATTTTATGAGAGCATGCCGTTTCATATTGGTTTATAGTTCATTTCCCTGCACTCTAATGCTGTCGCTGCTGTCGTTCGTTATCACTACAGGTTGTCCTCTTTTCAGGTGATGATGCAGCATTTCAGGCCAGTTTCGGATAGAATGTTGTTATACGTGGATCAGGTGATAACTGAGTGTTTTTCAGATGGAAATTTCTCCAAAATATCAGGCCGGATTAAAGTTCTAATGTTAAGAAGAGTCTTGGAATGGGTGGTCAGAGAATATCACAATTCAGAGAACAAGGATGAGAGGAAAAAACTGAAGGATGAAGAGGAAAGTAAAGGAGACATGGGAGTCTTACTGATATAGAGTCCGTCTCCAGCGTGTCCACCAGAACAGCTTTATTTGAGTGTCTGTTCAGCAGTTCCTTTGCTTTAGCTGCAGCCTACAGAGCAACACACACACACACACACACACACACACACACACACACACAATAATGTAATGAACTAGTGCAATTAACACTATGGCACAAACTAGAACAAGCAAGTAAGCCTCAAGTCTTCACACCCAAGTCCCGAGTCAAGACCCAAGTCAAGATAGTGGAGTCTCGATTCAAGTCCCAAGTCTAATCTTTGAAACCTAAACATGTCAGTCTGCATTCTTCAGCTCATTTAAGGCCTTAATACTGAATAATGATGACAGTACTACAGCCTCCTTAATGACATGTTAGCAGCGTGGAGCTGGATATTCATTTTCTATTTTACTTTTTTACTCTTCCAGCTAAATCCATGGAACACAGATAACCATGACGGCCATCCTGTACTACATATGACAGGAATTTTAAAAGTACTACTGAACTTAGCTAAAAAAATATGATGTGGAAATATCGGGCTCACCGGATTAAGATAAGAACCAGCTCAGCACTAAAACCAACTAAAAGCAGCTGCTAGTTTGAACTGAATTTACACAAAAACAGAAACCGAAACGATCAAGCTGAACAAAGTTTACGGAAAAGGCCGATAAACGACGGCGAACGTACGAAGCTGAAGTTGACTTTTTCTTCGTCGACAACTTCCTATTTGAATTTTCCGCTCCACCTTAAATGGTGCGGCAGTAAAGTTCCAGCGCCTCACCGCTGCCTCATTTGTAGAACGATAAAATCCAATATGAAGCTGGTGAGTAACGAGCCAGCCTCAGCCTCACGGCCACTGATGTGAATGATGTGCTTGAAGCTGTTAAAATCGGTCAAATAGAGATCTGCCTTTCTTTTGCTACCATGAGGACAGTGGTCAGTTCGCCTGGTGAGTTTAAGTGCTGAAGGCGCATTGATGCCTTGCTTGTTTCCAGCTTATGGAGGCGAAGTTGAGCTCTAGGGCGTCTCTCATCTTCCGATAATAAAATAATCAGAGCACAAACGCAGTGACCGACGTCTGTCGACGCTCCTGTTTATTCAGCTTAGGAAATGAACCCATTCACGGGGAATCTAGTCGACTGTGTAGAGTCCCGTCTGCAGTCAGACTCTCCACGATTTTTCCGCTTAGGGTTAGGGTCGTGACGCTCAAGTCCGAGTCCGAGTCACTGCAAAAACATTCCATCATCAGCAAAACTAACTGCTGCCTTATACTGAATCCCTTTGGATAAAAGATGAAAATCATGGACATGATCATTTCTGGTGATGTAAATGTTCTTCTAATCTTCTTTTATTACTTCTTAAAAGGCCAAAAGTGGCAACCAGCCCATTAACCATGCCATGTAGTTTTTACACTGTCCATGGGCAGCTCACACCTACATAACGCTTATTAAACAGATAAATAAATGGAATAAGAGACGTTTGCAGGTTATATTAAAGGGGAAATTCCAATGATTTTGAAAAATTTTGTATAATTAAGCTCTTAAAACGCTCCGTTCTAGAGAAAACACCAATCGTGGTGGTGACTGGAACCAGTTTACTTGTTCTAAAATCTACAAACCCAGAAACCTATTACATGAAACGCTTATGGAAGCAGTGCCTGATGCCTGGGACGTCGTTTCACCACAGTTTTGAGATTTTAGCCTAAAACTCATTTTTAAAATAAAATCATGGCGGAAGGGAGGGATGCAAAGTGCTGTGGGGAAAAGGCCCAAAGAAACCTTACTTTTTCAGATTGAACACTATTTTATTATTATTTTAAATGTTAAAATACAGAAATTGTGGGGAGGCTTATTCAGTTTTTCAGCTTCTAAACTGTGGGACTCCACCTTTTATTAGACAGTCCAGCTCACTTCTGAGCAACATTTAAAATCGTATCTCTTTAATGTTTTATTCTCTGGGGTATACTTGGGTTTGCCCATCTGAATTAAAATGACCAAATCAGTAACTGCATGAAATAAATGTAATATATATATATATATATATATATATATATATATATATATATATATATATATTATTTGTAAAAGCTCTCCTCAAATGAACAGAACATGTGTTTTATGATCACACATCACTATATGCTTACAATTTACTGCTGAAAGACAAAAATCTCAGACGCTCTTTGTGTTATTTCATAAAAGTAACATTTACAGAGCAGATAAAGATTATTTAAGTGACCCTTATTAGTCCCACAATGGGGAAATTTCACCTCCGCATTTAACCCATCCGTGAAGCCCGACCACATACACACTAGTGAGTACACACATACACTAGGGTTAGGTGTCTTGCTCAAGGACACCTCAGTCATGTGCTGTCGGCTCTAGGGATTGAACCAGCGACCTTCCGGTCATGAGGCTGGTTCCCTAACCTCCAGCCCATGACTGCCCCAATCAGATCACTGAAGAGACGCCGTCTGTTTATAGTTTATAGCCCAGATTTGGGGAAAAACTAGTCGACTTTCAGTAGAAAAACAAAGTTCAGCTTCTTTTATTATAAGGGTTTAAAATGACATCACCGTCTATTAGACTGTTACAGCCTCATACGACGCCCAGCTTCTGAATGGAGCTTCTGAAATATGAAAGAACATGATGAAGTGCGTTTTGGAACCACCGGTGGTCTTGAAGGCTTTGAAGAGGTTAACTCAGAGTTGAGTTAAAACTGCCTCTTGGTATTGATCTCTTTAATTTGATGTGCGTCATTGTCTTATATGATTTTACTTTAACACTCATGGTTTCGTCTATTACTGTTTATCTTTATCACGTCTGTAAAGCACTCTGAGCTGCCGCCGGCATGAAGTGTGTTACATAAATAAAGACTAATATTACTATTGTTATTATCATCAGCACATATACAAACTCAGGTGATGTGTCTAGGTTCACAGGTCATTCTTCAGTTGTAGACATTGTGACCCCTGGTTGCCATCACCACCACAAAAAATAGGAACGGTCCCACTTTATAATGTGTCTCTAATAACTGTGTAATTACAAATGAATAGCATGTGTAACAACAATGTAACTACTGAAGATTCAGTGTTACAGATGGATTATAGACGCACAGCGTGTGTAATTACACGTGTATCAACCTCAGTTTCGCCTCATGTAATTACACAAATCTTCTACACAGGAAATTTCCTGTAGTGCAGTGTTAAAGTTACACTATGAAGTGGACAGTTCCTGTGTAATTGTTATGTAGATACTATGTAATAAAGCAGTGGTAATAGAGACGCTGCTTTCAGGGGAAACGCAGAAAAATTAATGTCGTAAAAGGTACATGTTAAGATAAGTGAACATCTGCTGTTCTGTCACATTACAGAAAGGTTTAAAGCTGAAGCTCTCTAAATTTTGGGAAAGCCAGCAGTTACAGTGCAAGTTATTCCATTACAAATGTAATACCGTTTGTATTAGACGTACAGCGTGTGTAATTACACGTGGTAATTGGTATCTACCTTGTGTAATTACATGAGAGAAAATATGCTGTTACAGCTAACGATACACTTGTTTAATTACAAGGCAAAACTGAAGTTTATACCTGTGTAATTCCAGCTGTAATAGTGACTAAATCATTAGTAGTTACACTGTTGATGCACATGTTGTTAACATGTAACTACACAGTTATACGAGACACTTAATATAAAGTGGGACCATGAGAACATATTCTGAAATGTGACACGTGCGAGTCCAGTGTACTAGCAAGTGGCACGGTGTCCACACTTGCCGTGTACATGGGTCGGTGAATAAATCGGTGTAATGGTCATGATTATGTGCGCACCTCTTTCATTTCTAGTTTTCTGATGGTTGTGTTGCTGCTCCTCTGTAGAGCCTTGAGTCGAGTCTGGAGATCTCTCCTCTGCCACTGTGGGATAGGAGTACTCTCCACAGCCTGGCGCGCACGCACACGCACACACACACACACACACACACACACACACACACACACACACACACACACACAAATTAAAAATTCAATGCAATCTGTATCCAACAGCTGCATAACTCAACCGCTTAGCTGGCATTTTACTATTTAATGCTATAAAACTGACTTGACTATGGGATTAGTGAGGGAAGGGGGGGTAAAATCGACAGAGGCAGACCACTGAGAAGAGGAGAAGGCAGGAGAAGGAGAAGATACGTACGTCTGTCAGCAGGCCGACCTCTTTGGAGAGTCTCTGAGCAGTGGCTAAAGAAGGAGTGTGGTCAGTTGCGATTCGTGCGGTCAGAGCCTCCACCTCCTGAAGCAGCACTTGCCCCGCCTCCCGAGCCTGAGTGACAGAAGTGTAACTTTCATACTGGTTCATAATGCAAATACCTGAATGCGGCCACTTTATTAGTAACACCTACCAATCAATGAGCTCCACCTACTTATAGGCCCACTATATAAGTATACAATGCTGCATAGTTTGATCATCATTGCTCAGTTTCTGGCCACAGTACCACTGTTGTCCAGGTTTTGTTTGGGTGGAGGCTCATTCTCAGCATAGCAGTGACACTGACATTGTAAGAGCAGCTATGTGGTAAGAAACTAACCAATGATGAGGAGCTAGAAGATAACACAAACTGTGTAGTCTCCAATTACACACCAGCAAAGTAGAGGTACAAGGAGTGGGTTTCCAATAAAGTGGCCAGTAACTATATAACGATGCCAGTCAGTGTTTCCCAACCTTTTAAGTTCAAAGCCCACACAACTGACTACAAAAGCTTTCCCAGTCCACAAGATTTAACCAAACCAATACTTCAAATGCAAGCAAACACAACACAGTAATTAATGTGGCATATCAAATTTCACTTGACTATATAATCATGCAACACAAACAGCCTACAAACCCCTAAAATCTTCTCTTCATAGCCATTTATTAACATTTTGCATTGACTTGTACTGCTAATATAAATTACTCTAGCTAGCCAAAAGTATGTGGACACATCTCCCAATTAATGAGTTTGGGTGTTTCAGGTATGCTCATTGCCAATAGTTGTATGAAAGAAAGCACACAGCCATGCAATCTCCATAGATAATCACTGGCAGCAGAATGGGTCATGCTGAAGAGCTCTAAGACTTTAAACATGGCACTGTCATCGGATGCCACCTTTGCCACAGGTCAGTTTGTAGAATTTCTGCCCTGCTAAATCTGCCCTAGACAACTGTAAGTGCTATTACAGTGAAATGAAAGCACCTAGGAGCAACAGCAGTTCAGCCACAGAGCGACAAACCATGCAAGTCACACAACAAAAGAAATCTACAATCCTCTGTTGCATCTCTCAAAAAAGAGGACTGAACTACCTCTGGAAGCAACATCTGCATAAGATTCTGTGCATTGGGAGCTTCATGAAATGGATTTTCATGACTGCAGCTGCACACAATGCCAAGCGTCAACTGGAGTGGTACAAGACACCAGGTTGGGATGTTACGGAATAAATCCTGGTAATATGTATTCAGAACACAGGAATTAAGTATCTGTATTCGGTTCCTACTAAAGCCTGATTGGACTAATGCATCAGTTAATTAGCCAGTTATTAATCTCAGTGGTACTGAGCTCTGATGATCAAACTAATAATCTCCTCAGTAATGGACATGCTTGCAACACTGTTGGACTGGACTCAGGGGATTGTGGGAGTAGCAGTGGACTGAAGTAGGCAGTGAGTGACAGAAGAAAAATGAATTTAATTTACATTATTTTTCATGGGAAAGTTACATGATTTTTCATGGGAAATACCTAAATAAAACTGGCAACCAGGACCAGCAAGGAACATTGTGAATTAAATTAGGTTTTCCCAGTGTGTTTTACGAAGATGTATACCAAATGTTTTCTGAATATGTTCCTTGTCATGTATTGTAATGGAATGTGTTACTGAAAACATTTAGGACAGGGTATTCAGTGATCAGCCATCACTACTTTTTCCAAAGTATTTTGCCCAATCCTGTAAAGCATGCCCCACTGCACATGGCCGAGCAGGTGCACATTAGCCTAAGATCACTACATGTAATGGCAAGCGGTGGTTGGATTTGTGCAAAGTGTGCCACCACAGGAGTCCGTAGCAGTGGAAACGTTCTCTGGAGTGAAGAATCGTGCTTCGCTGTGGCAGTCTGTTGGAGAAGTCTGGGTTTGGGCATGCCAGGAAAACCTACCTACCGGAATGCATAGTGCCAACAGAACAAGGGATAATGGTCTGGGGCAGTTTTTCAGTTTTCGATCTCAGTATGCTTCCAAAGACATGTTCTGATGAGCTTGGTGTGGAGGAACTCCAGAGGTCTGCACAGAGCCCTGACCTCAACCCCACTGAACACCTTTGAGATGAACTGCAATGTTGATTGGAAGCCAGGCCTTCTCATCCAAATTCACTGCTGACCTCACAAATGCTCTTTTGACAAAATGGGCACAAATTCCCACAGACACACTCCAAAGTCTTGTGGAAAGCTTACCAGGACAGTGGAGGTTGTTACAGCTGCAAAGTCCATATTGATGCCTGGGGTTTTGGAATAGGCGATTCGACAAGCTCGTATAGGTGTGATGTCAGGTGTCCACATACTTTTGGCCATATTGTATGTCGACATTCTTACTTGTCGTGTATAAAATAACTGGTTTGGTTAAATATCTATATATTGTAATGAAGATTTATTTAGAAAATAAATAATGACTACCAACGGCCCCCTAGCAGTGCCACCATGGCCCACTGGGGGGGGCCACAGCCCACAGGATGAAAACCACTGCCGTAAATGATATTAAAATTTCTACACCAGTGAATGCCGGTCGTTTTATCTGACCTGTTTGGCGTCCTCCCCGGTAACGGCGATGATGCGACTGATGCCCTTCACCATCTGTCGCTCGGACACAATAACAAAGTCCCCGATTCCTCCTGTCTGCAGCAAATGCCTGATTCAAAAAGATAAGAAAACTTACATCAGAAGTGGTCAATTAACCAAGACATGTTTGGTGTCTGAAGTTTGCTTGTTTAGTTCTGAACCGGAGCTACGAATCTATTGTATTTAACAAACGATGGAAGTTTACACCCAAATCATTATTACTGCGTAAGATGCTTTGCTAAACCACCACACTCTGTGTGACAGGCCATCCTCACTTTATACAGTTTTGGTGCCACTGTAGGAGACAAACTGGCCTAACAGATGCAGCAATGGTTATATTTCTTTACTGCCTCCAGACCGTCTCTTTAAGGCTACGTTCACACAGCAGGTACAAGTGGCACAAATAGAGCTGAGTGATTTGGTGTAGTGTGGTGGGTAACACCTCTGCCTTCTACGCTGTAGACTGGGGTTCAATCCCCCACCAGGGCAAGCACCCTACACTATACCAATAAGAGTCCTTGGGCAAGACTCCTAACACCACCTTCGCCTACTTGTGTAAAATGATCAAATTGAAAGTCGCTCTGGATAAGCCATCCATGAAGTGAAACACCACATACACACTAGTGAATACACACACACTAGGGGGCAGTGAGCACAATTGCCCGGAGAGGTGGGCAGCGCTATCCATGGCGCATGGGGAGCAGTTGGGGGTTAGGTGTCTTGCTCAAGGACACCTCAGTCATGGACAACTGGCCCTGGGGATCGAACCGGCAACCTTCCGGTCACAGGGCCAGTTCCCCAACCTCCAGCCCATGACTGCCCTAATAGGCAATAGTAAATATAGTAATAGTCAATATTTAAGAAAGAAAACATTGGTTTTAGCTGTCTGGTGATGAGTGCTCGGCTATATCACAGTATTCAGACACCAGCTAGCAGACGACTGGATTTCTCGTGTCCCTCTGTGTGTCCTTCTGGTTCTCTCCTTTAAGCTGACATAGTCAGATCTGCCGGAGTCATTAGCCACACTCTGGGAATGTTCACATTCTCTGTACATAAACCCAAACAGAACATAACTAATTCCATCTCCCTGCCATTTTCCGAGTAAATGACTGCCCATCTGTCCGGCCGGGCACAGAAGGACAACTGACTGTCGAGCTCTGCTGCTGCCCGCTTCAGACCAGCTGCCCACGCCCCAGCTACCGCCACTTGCCTTGGACTAGCTGCCCACCCTATACTGAAGTTTTCATAGACTCCCAGCTATTACTACTATTAATACTACTGCTATTGATATTAGTAGTATAATAACTCTGTAGGTAGTCTGATCAGAGGAGGACGGGTCCCCCCTTGTGAGCCTTGGTTCCTCCCAAGGTTTCTTCCTCAGCTCTGAGGGAGGTTCTCCTTGCCACTGTTGCCCCTGGCTTGCCCACTGGGGGGTTTTACATTCTTGTTAAAACTCTGTCTTTTCTGGAATTCTGTGAAGCGGCTTTGTGACAACATCAGTTGTAAAAAGCGCCATACAAATAAATTTGACTTGACTCTATTCTATCGTAGTAGTTTGAGGGGTGAACCACAATATATCAACACCAGACAAGCAGAGTCCTCCTTTTAGGTACATTTAAACTGAAAGCGGTGCTGCTGTGTCGTGTTTGATTTACAGTATAATCAATTCGCTGTGGTGTACGAGTGACGGAGTGCTGCTTCAAGTTAGCCAGCTGCTATAAACCGCTAACCTGGAAAGATAGCGCTCTCGCGCTTTCCAATACCTCACAGCTTCCACAGATTATACAGAATAATACAAATAATACACTAATATAAAAATACGACTGAGCGCAGCAACACAGGGCTGTAGTTGTGTGGAGCAGACGTGATTTAACGCTGTATAGCTTGTTAGGATGTACAGAAAGCAGCGAGTTCACTGAAGCTCCACTCAAACAGGGAATATATAACTCCACGTTTCAGACGTTGCTAAAATATATTTGGTGACTCCTTTTACTCATCACCCCCTCCCTTTCTAATCATGTCGAAAAACTTGGAAGTGCGCCGTCTCCTGGCGACGGCAGAGTAGTGCCACTTCCCTTGCAGTAGAAAACGCCACCAGGTCGCTGGATCATGGAAGTGATATCGAAAAATTATCAAACAATTCTTAAATAGTTCTACTGAGGAAAGTTATCGCGATAATTATCGTTATCATTTTATCGCCCAGCCCCAGGTTCAAAGCTGAATTTCTCACCAAATCAGATTTTGTATTTGGTTGTTCAGATGATGTTTAAATGTGATCTGTATGCAACATCAGTCTAAACAGATCAGCTCCTAAACTGACCCGCAAAAGAACAGAGCTACACGCGGCTCATATATGAAGAAATTGATTGGGCCGCTTTTAACTGCTGTGTGAACAAAGCCCAAGTTAGACTCGACTCTGTATGATATACTGTTGTCCAAATGAGAGCTGCACAAAACATTTCTGGATTGATTTAATGACTGATAACTGACACCGTACTGACAGCACCTATAACCAATCATTTTAATTCATCATTACTTACAAAGTTTGGGTGCGTCAGTCATGTTTTGTTGACTTTCTAAGTGAAAAAACTTTTACACAGAAAAACGACATATTTAAGTTTATTCCACACTTTTGCATATGACTGTAAACGTAATGGTTTACAATACGATACGTAGATATTTTACACTATTTTGGAGACGCTCTGCCAAAACAGGGAACTGAACTTCAGGTTTCTGTTGTGTGGGGTTGTGGTGTTATCCACTATGCTACTTCCCACCACTTCAATACGAGAGTGAGGTAAAACATCAATGCTAATTACTTGCTATGATTTCAATACCGGGTCAATAATAACGATCACGTTCTTCCATTTATTGCTGAATGATATATCGATGCCAATATATCGTGCAGACTAAAACAAATGGACAAAAACTTTTTCCCCCAGACGTTTCGTTCGGGTTTAAATGGATTCTTACGTGCCACAGCAGAGCTCCACTGAGGTGTGTTTGTGTTTTTGATTGCTGAGCAGCTCTGAAGCAGCTACGCCCACGGACACAACTCTCACTGGGTCCGGATACACCTGAAGCACACAGGACAAGATTCATTTACATTTACATTTATGGCATTTGGCTGACGCTCTTATCCAGAGCGACTTACAATTTGGTGGTGTTAGGAGTCTTGCCCAAGGACTCTTATTGGTATAGTGTAGGGTGTTTACCCAGGTGGGGATTGAACCCCAGTCTACAGCGTAGAAGGCAGAGGTGTTAACCACCACACTAACCAACCACATTTTGGTTTCACAGCTTTATGCATAGCTACGTTCACATTACCAGGCTGAAGTGGCACATGTCTAATGTTTTGCTCTAATGTGACACAGATCTGATGTTTTCAGTACCACAAATCTTTTTAGATCTGACCTTAGCCACTTTCATGAATGCTCCTAGATGGGACACATATCCCATTCGTGGCCATGTGACCTTAATGAGAACAGTCAGAGTCTAACCTGAAGTTAGTGCCAGTAAACACTGCAAAATGTGATGCATCTGCTCCGTTATCGCCTTCATCTTTCTCGAATAACTAACACCTGAGCGCAGTTCAAAGCAAATGATCTTCACGACGAAGGCTTGTTCAGGCTTGTTTAGTTTTAGTTTGTTGACTGAGTAGGACGTGCCCATGCAGGTCAAGTGAGTCTGCACTCGTTTTAGAGCATCGCTAATATTAACATCTAATAAACAAATGATGTATTAGCAAACTGGTGCACTGGTGTTAGCATGCAGTAGTAGTATGTACATTTAGCAGGGGCATATTTAAAAACATGTATTATTTAAAATTAGACAAGGACAATCTTTTCTTCAGTGTGTTGAAGTTACGTGGGCTGCCCTTTCGGATGAGCCAACAAGATAATGAGCTAACCTCATCTACTGTCCGCAATCCCGCAATCTGATTGGCTCTGGCTAAAGGAACCTCCTGCATGTGCACCACATCGTTCTGGTGAATGATGTCCTGGACCATCCTCTCCACCTCCTGCAGCTGGGACACATTCAGAGAAGCCTGAAACACACACACACACACACACACACACGGACCTTATTAGAGACATTAATAAAAAGTCTATTCATAGTATTCAGCAAAAATTCTCAAGTTTATTTGGCAGCACGGTGGTGGTTTGTAATGAGATAAAGCCATAATAGATAGAGCAAAGTCAGTAAAACATGTTTTATTTTCATTTTTTTAACTCCATTTAAATCTCATTTTAAAGGGTATTAATCAATATATCATATAATATATATCTATTGCCTTGATTTTATTTGATTTGCTGCTGTAGTGATAACAAATGAAAGCTGCAATCTAAATGCCTAAGATTTAGATTTAAATGTGAGATACCATTAGAAGTGCAGTCATTAGTGCAGTAGTACAGAAGTATGTGGATTGGGACACAGCGTTAGATTAGCTATTGAGACATGTTCAACAGTCCAGTGGCTGATTATAGTTCAGCTCTGCTACTTGTTAGCTGGCATTAAAAATTCCAAGCGAAAGAATTGCTCATGCACGTATTTATCGAGGTAAATTAATGCATTTATTGAAATAAGTTGATTCTTCTCCACCAGCTTGCTTCAGACATTAATTTAATGTTCAAGGCACTTCAGCATAAATTCCACACCATTTAAGGAGGAACAGAAAATCTGAATAAGAAGTTGGCAAACAACAAGCCAATGAATTCACCACAAACTGGAGTCAATTTTATCTAAAGAGAGCAATTATAAGCAGTTATTGATGCCAGTTCTTTTGCTGCTTAAAAAAACCCAGAAACTGAAGATTAGTTTTTTTTTTTACCTTGTAACTGAAGTCAAAGCGCAGACGGTCAGCAGTGACATGGGATCCTCTCTGAACGACACCTGAACCCAGCAGCTCCCGGAGGGCAAAGTTCAGCACGTGGGTGGCCGTATGTTTCACCATGCAAGCCAGACGCTGAGTCTATGTCACAACGTACATGCACAAACCAGATTAACTCCGTAAAATATCAAATACTCAGTAAATTCATTCATTTCAGTAGCAGCACCCACATCTAAACTACATCTTAGTGATGGCCCTGTGACCGGAAGGTTGCCGGTTCGATCCTCAGCACCGACAGTCCATGACTGAGGTGTCCTTGAGCAAGACACCTAACCCCCAACTGCTCCCCGGGTGCCGTGGATAGGGCTGCCCACCGCTCCGGGTAAGTGTGCTCACTGCCCCCTGGTGTGTGTGTATTCACTAGTGTGTACGTGGCGTTTCACTTCACGGATGGGTTAAATGCGGAGGTGGAATTTCCCCGTTTGTGGGATTAAAAAAGAATCACTTAATCTTAATCATGATGAACCAAAAATCTGTAGTAGTTGGTGGTTATTTAAAACTTTTAGGCCCAATCCCATTTCTTATTTTTACCCCTACCTCTTGTTTTCAAGGGCCTCCTTGCCCCTTGGAACTGAGTTACAAGGGATAGTGGTTGAAATCATTCTCTAAGAAACAGGACCCTCAAATAGAAAGAGCATCACTTCATTAACAGCTACCAGCGCTGCTCTGTAGGCGACCCTGCCCATCTGCAGTGACAGCAGAGGAGGGAAAAGTTCAGCTCCTCACTGCTGGGCTTTAGTCACATTTAGGGAACCATATGCTTTCAAAGCATTCAGTAATATAAAGCTGAAGTCAGATATTCAGCAGCTTCTTGTTCCAATGTTCCCTTTACAGCTTAATTGGCTTCACCATTTAAGGTGGAGCTGGAAATTCAGCTAGCTACCTACCAAAACATCAGCATATTATTAGTGATTTTAATGCTTGTTATGAAGAGAAGGACCATAGTACATTAAAATTACATTAAACTAAGAAAATATAATAGTTATTGTAATTTTTCAAGTGTCAAAATATTCACATTTGCGGGTTTCTTTGGTCGCTTGTGCAACTGTCGAGCCATTTTTCTTTATTTTCTCATAACACTTTGGAGTGTGCCTCTGAAACACCTCCGTTTGGAAGGCTGTGTAGCCCTAAAACTGCGCCCCAACCCCTCTAACTCAACACAGATCGGGACACCCTACCCTGGACGTGAACGCGCAGAATGGAGGGGAAGGGCTAAGTGGTAGGGGCGATGGGTGAAATGGGATTGGGCCTTAGACTGAGGAGTGAAGGGATGTTCTAAAACTATTAAAAATGCTTATATACACAAGATCAGATGACCTTTTCCATGACATGGGCCCTTCCAAAAAACGTAGCCCTCAGAGCAAGAAGCAGGTCAGGAAGCCCCCCACCAGTCAGTAACTGCTATGTGGTAAGAAAGTGTCCAAATGTTCAATTATCAATAAGTGACGCTTGTTCAGAGTGATGAATGTAACATACGGGGAGATGATTAGGAAACAGTCTGTGAGCTGTGATAACTGTGTGTGGTTGTGTACCTCATCCACATGAAGCTGTATTTGGTCTCCAGTTCTCAGAGTCTCTGCTGCTGTGATCTCATGCACCACGTAACCACCAGCCAGGCGCACACACTCTACAGGGAACAGCACGTCCTGGAAAACATACGTCTTTTTACAGAGGTGTTCTTTTCTGCCAGCACTTAGAAACTACCTAGAAAAGCTAGAAACTACTGTCTATGTATGTCTTATCAGAAAGACGGGAAGCGCACAGCTAGTTTTGCAATCAATGAGTAACTGGATGGAACATTTTATATTTCCAAACGTACTCAGTCACCCGTCCAAATCATTGAATTCAGGTGTTCCAGTCACTTCCATGGCCACAGGTGTATAAAGCCGAGCCCCTCGGCCTGCAGACTGCTTCTACAGACATTAGTGAAAGAATGGGTCGCTCTCAGGAGCTCAGTGAATTCCAGCGTGGTACCGTGATCGGACGCCACCTGTGCAACAAGTCCAGTCGTGAAATTTCTTCACTACTAAATATTCCACAGTCAACTGTCAGTGGGATTATAACAAAGTGGAAGCGCCTGGGAACGACAGCAACTCAGCCACGAAGTGAACGAAGGAGGTGGTCATAATGTTATGCCTGATCTCTGTATTAATCCTGTGCAAACCAGTAAAAGTGCCTTTGTACCTTTTATACTACGGCTAAAATCAAGCCAATATATAAAGTTACTGTCTAGTGTCTCATAAACTGCTCAGAATATGTAAAAATGGAAGAAAAAGTTTGATTTCATGCACTGATGTTTACTGTTGTGAATTCCCAAGCTAATGGCGAAGCACTGCTTTCACTTACCTTCAGCGAAGGTAAATACTTAGGGTAAACTTTCTGAAATTGGGTTTGTACATGATCAGGTTAGCTTTAGTGGTCAGCTGTGTTGGCTGTGGGTAGACCACTACTATGCTGGTGATGACTAATCAACTTGGAAAACTGTAAACTGCACATTTCTGTTTAACTGGGAACCACATTTTGAATTATTCTGTGTAACCTGTAGTCCATCCTTGGTGAAGTAGCCCTGGTCGTGCATCTGGCCACCCTGTTCAGCGTAGAAGCAGGTTTGGTCCAGCACCATCCCACACCGCTGACCTTCAGACACCTCCGACACCAGAGACTGATTACAGTACAGTGCCAGAACTGAGGCTCTACAGGGGGAGAACACTGAGAGAGAGAGAGAGAGAGAGAGAGAGAGAGAGAGAGAGAGAGAGAGAGAGATTAAGGATGAGCAATATATCAACAGAATCATATCACAAAACATTTTATACACAATACTGTTTTCATGATACACGATATGCATCATGATGCTTCATTTTTCTGAAATTTAATAAGCTGCAATGAACAAACCAGAACCTGTAGTGCTACATATACTATAATAATAATAATAATAATAATAATAATAATAATAATAATAATAATAAACCTACAACTACAACGATTTTCATTCAATATTATACAAACTGGCCACTATATTCAATTAAACAGGCCTCATTATCCTCACTTTATGAAGAAACATACACAGTCAGTGCTCTTTCACACTGTGCTGCACTGGTCTGAGTGGATCAGACACAGCAGTGCTGCTGGAGTTTTTAAACACTGTGTCCACTCACTGTCCACTCTATTAGACACTCCTACCTTGTAGATGTAAAGTCAGAGACGACAGCTCATCTGCTGCTGCTCAGTTTGTGTTGGTCATCCTCTAGTCCTTCATCAGTGGACACAAGTCTCACAAGTCTGTTGGCGGGACATTTTTGGTTGGACTGTTCTCAGTCCAGCAGCGACACTGAGGTGTTTAAAAACTCCAGCAGCACTGCTGTGTTTGATCCACTCAGACCAGCACAACACACACTAACACACCACCACCACATCAATGTTACTGCAGTGCTGAGAATGATCAACCACCCAAATAGGACCTGCTCTGTGAGGGTCCATGAAGGTCCTGACCACTGAAGAACAGGGTAAAAGGGGGCTAACAAAGTATCAGAGAAACAGATGGACTACAGTCTGTAACTGCAGAACTACAAAGTGACCCTATACAGTAAGTGGAGCTGCTAAAATGGACAATGAGCGTAGAAACAAGGTCATGGTGTTATGCCTGATCAGTGTAAGTAATATTATAAATATGGCAAGTGGTTCTGAACTTCTGAACCATAGTGTATATTATTATATTCTCTATAAAACTCATGATAAATTCTCTATTAAAACCTCAACTAACCCGTTAGAAATGATCCATTACAAACTCTAGAATGCTGTTAAATGATCTACTAGAAAGTACCATATGTGCCGTTGTGCTGTAGGCTGTAGCTGTACTTCGGGGAGTCATTCGTGTGAGGAACACCTCTGCTCTGGAGCTCAGCCAGACTCTGCAGGTCCATGTGAAGCCCCCTCTCTTCAGCACCACCCTCAGACTGACTCTGCAACTACAGCATGGTAATACTTCATTACGTACCCACTCCTGATCATAACACCTTCAGTGAGCGATGCAGCTCCAGTCTTAATAACCAAAGTGTTGAAATTTGCCACCTGTTCCTGTTCGGCTGCCAGCTGCTCCACTCCGTGTTTGTCCACAGCCATGTTGCGCTCCTCCAGCATCAGGTCTATGAGGTCGAGGGGGAAACCCAGGTTTCGGTGCAGGGACCAGGCCACAGCAGCTGTGGAACGAGACCAACAATAAAGCTTAAAACCTACATAGAGTGTCTAATACAGGGATTTGAGGGCTGGACTAAGGGAATACTGGGATTTGAGGATTAGATTAAAGGAATGAGGCTTTAAGGAACTGCGTTTATTGAATAATTGACTTACAAAATATAGGGATTTCAGGGAAATCATAGGGATTTGATGACAGGATCAAAGGGATTTGGAGACTTGGTTGAGAAACTACAGGGATTTCAAGGCTACATTAAAGGAACATGTGGGTTTGAGGGCTGTAATTAAGAGAACATAAGGTTTTGTGGACTGGACTAAGCTACACTTGGACAAGACCCAGGTCAAGCTTAGTCCTAGTCTATGCAGGGTGCTTGATGGAGTATCACCATAACAGCAATTTATCCATGGACAGCGAGAGTCTGTGCGTCTCTTGCCTGGAAAGTTGACAGCGTCTCTGTCCATCTTACTGAGCGTCCTGTCAATCACTCTCCTGCCCTGCTTCAGGGAGGAGAGGAACTGAGCCTCGTTTACATTAATTATCTCCATGATCTGAGAGAGAGAGAGAGAGAGACACAGAGAGAGAGAGAGAGAGAGAGAGAGAGAGAGAGACACAGAGAGAGAGAGAGAGAGAGAGAGAGAGAGAGAGAGAGAGACACAGAGAGAGAGAGAGAGAGAGAGAGAGAGAGAGAGAGAGAGAGAGACACAGAGAGAGAGAGAGAGAGAGAGAGAGAGAGAGAGAGAGAGAGAGAGAGAGAGAGAGAGAGAGAGAGAGAGAGAGAGAGATAGATATTTAGGGATGAACAACTTACTGACTTTCACATACCATAGATCCTATTCTATATTCCATGACAGTGGGAATATTATACGCCAAACAGACGCTCCACACTCTCTGTCCATTTTATTAACTCCACTGACCATAAAGGAGCACTTTGTAGTTTCCTTTTACCCTGTCCCTCCTCACAGGACCACCACAGAGCAGACACTATTTGGGTGGTGGGTCATTCTCAGCACTGCAGTAACACTGATGTGGTGGTGGTGTGTTAGTGTGTGTTGTGCTGGTCTGAGTGGATCAGACACAGCAGTGCTGCTGGAGCCTTTAAAACACCTCAGTGTAACTGGTGGACTGAGAATAGTCCACCAGCCAAAAATATCCAGCTAACAGTGTCCTGTGGCCAACGTGCTGTGGCCACTAATGAAGGACTAAGGATGACCAACACAAACTGTGCAGCGGTAAAATCTCTGACTTTACATCTACAACGTGGACTGACAAGGTAGGAGTGTCTAATAGAGTGGACAGTGAGTGGACACAGTATTAAAACACTCCAGCAGCACTGCTGTGTCGGATCCACTCGCAACACCCAAATAATACCTCCTCTGTGGTGGTCCTGGCCACTGAGATACAGGGTAAAAGGGGCTAATGAAGCATGCAGAGAAACACTGTAATTGTAGAACTATGAGGTCATGAAATGGACAGTGAGTATAAACAAAAAGATAGACTTAATGAAGTGGCCAATCAGTTTATATACACTTTATTAGAAAGCTAGGTTCACCTTGCTGGTGTATAGTTTAAAGCTATGGACTCTCGATAAGGCAGGTGGTGCTCATATGGTGGTCAGTGAGTAATAAAGTGGCCGGTGAGTGTATTCTTTCATACTCACCCTGCCAGTTTCTGCATGCAGTTCAGGATAAGCATCACCCTGTGTGAGAGACAAGACCGAGGAGATAAAGATCAAGAATCTGCTAGTACTGCTGATTTATTACCAAGCAGCCTTTTGACTGGAGATGGCAGGACACTAGGGATGTGCATTCTGACTAATTGTGATATTTAAGTGTCCATAAGAGGTCAGGATGATGTGTCGGCATGTTACTTTGGCAGAGATATATATTAGAACATACAGTGGTGCTTGAAAGTTTGTGAACCCTTTAGCATTTTCTCTTGCCCTCCAAAAAGACCACAGCTGCCCGTCTGCAGTTTGCTAAAGATCACACGGACAAGCAAGAAGGCTATCGGAACAATGTTTTGTGGATGAGACCAAAACAGACCTTTTAGGTTTAAATGACAAGAGTTGGGATTGGAGAAAGGAAAACACTGCATCCCAGCATAAAAGCCTCATCCCATCTGTGAAACATGGTGGTGGTAGTATCATGGTTTGGGCATATGCATCTGGGCCAGGACTGCTTGTCATCATTGATGGAACTATGAACTCTGAATTATACCAGCAAATTCTAAAGGAAAACGTCAGGGTTGAAGCCGTTTTGTATGGAGGGGCTAAAATTCCACCAAGCCGATGTGCAGGACTAATTAACGGTTACCAGAAATCTTTAGCTGCAGTTATTGCTGCACAAGGGGGTCACACCACATACTGAAAGCAAAGGTTCACATACTCACAGATCTGTAATTTGGATCATTTTCCTCAGTACATAAATGATCAAGTCTAATACTTTTGTCACATTTGTTTCATTTGGTTTTCTTTATCTACTGTTTGGACTTGTGTGAAAATCTGATGAAGTTTGTCAAATTTATGCGGGCACATAGAAAATTCAAGCACCACTGTAATATTAATGTAGCCTGTTTAGCGACCAAACCTGTACTATCTCTGCCTTCTCGGTCACGTCCTTAACAAAGCCCCCTCGACAACACGCTCAGGTTCAGGTACTCACATTCTGGAGTAGCAAACTGTGACCTACTCGCAAATACGCACTTCTGAGGGAAACAAACTTAAGTCAAGCTTAATACTAGTTTGTCACCACTAGAACACTGTTGCCAGCTCTGCACACCAGATTTATTGGAGATTTTACTGTTATTTGGCGCAGCTTCTGAGACTCTCACAACTTTATACTTTCAACATCAGTCATTGGTCAACTCCAGATGCAGTCCAGATGTGTTTCCAAATCACAAATCATGGGTATAGAACGATGAGGTTCTATCCGACATGTCTGTCATAAAGGTTCTGCACGTATAGATAATAATGTGGTGCTTTATTTATTTTTTTTATTTAACATAGTTACTTTAAAATGTAAAAGATTTCTTGCTGAAAGTCGCATATCAAGTTGGCTTAACAAGGTTCTATCTGCGCCAGAGGTAGAGGTAGATGCTCGGTGCATCTTCTCTGTGTTTTCTAGATTTACCACTACTTTATCATTAACAATACACATTAGGCCTGTGCAGGTAACCATGTCATTTTGATGGTCCCAGAGTAAACACAGTGAGGGCGCAGGCTGAATGTTAATGGGGGAAAAAAACAAAAAGAGCAGTTACGTGCGGTTCAGTAACAGTCGTGGTTTTGTCAGAGAACGTAACTGTGAACGTCACACAAACTTTAATGTCTGTTTGTGGCCACATAGCTTAGCCTTTAGCCTTGTTCTCAAACTGTTTCACCAAATGTTATTTTCAGATCAACTTGTTTTGCATGATGCAAGATACATGATACAAGTTGTTCTCCTTCTGAAACATGATGCTGTGGCCTAAGGATGTCCTAAAATACACACCGTACTTTTTTGTGTAGGTATACTGTCTGGTAATGTAGCTATTCAGAAACATGAATTCTCTACTGTGTCTGTTATTAAGGGTGTTCCTCAGGGCTCAGTTTTAAGTCCGTTACTCTTTACCATTTATGTGCTGCCACTTGGCCATATAACACGCCATTATGGTTTCAATTTTCATTGTTACAAAGACGACACTCAGATCTATGTCAGTGTCTGCCCTGGTCAGACGACACCAAGTCATAGATGAGTCTGAACTTTTGAATTTTTTAAAAATGAATGCTAGCAAAACTGAATTGCTTTAAATCAGCTCAATGGCACTGATATCATCTGTTCTTGGCATCAATATTGATAGGATTGTGGTAACGCCTTGTCCCCACATCCTCAATCTTAGAGTTATCTTTGATCCCACAAAGAGTTATCTTTGATCTCCTTTGACTTCACATTAATTCTGTAGGTAAGCATTTTTCCATCTTTGTAATATTGCTCTTCTCCGGCCATCCCTCAACCTAGCAGATGTACAAACCCCCTGTGCATGCATTAGTAATATTTCAGTTAGACTACTATACTGTTCTTCATCCGGTCTCCCTGTCAAAGCCCTTAATAGGTCATAGTGCATGCAAAATGCTCCCGCTCGGATCCTCACCTACTCTAAGAAGACTGACCATATCGCCCCCCCCCCCCCATTTAGTCTTCAGTTACCTACTACATTCCTAGATTAAGAATCTATTAGATTCCTAGATTACATTCCTAGATTAACCATTGCCATCAAACCAGTCTGAAACACAGATGTGCAGTGCAGGAAAGTAAATATAATGTCTGTTTACACTGAAGACATCATGACACCTGGTTCCTATCACCACCACTGAAACAGCAAGTTTCTTCATTTTTATGACAGTTCTGACCCATAAATGGAAAGCCAGAATTGATCTGGATGCATTTGCATATAGCCAAGAGCCACCGTGTGGCAACAGTGAACTGGACTGGGTGTGAACTTTGTGGGACTGAGACTCCGCTTACCAGTATGTGGGCCACAGTGGGCACCAGGCTGGCCAACGCACCCTCGGGAGCATGCAACACTTCCGTGGAGAAGCGCACAGCACGGCGGAGTATTCGCCGCAAGACCAGCCTACAAACATAGAAACACACATGTTGCACCACTGAAGTCAGGGGTGATGGATACATCTGGGGAAAAAGTAACAGGGGAGTAACTAAGGGGTGGTCATGGGCGGTCAGAGGTGGCCAGTGCCACCCTCCTGTGAAGTGTGGCCACCCCAGTTGATAAAATGTGAGACAGTGAACCATCACCACAGAAAAGTTCAGTTACTTTGTATGAAAAGTTTCATGGTGAAAATCAAAGCAGTCAGTAAGTGAACGCTGCTCAAAACCCTAAAGTTATTCTTGGTAGTTTTGCTTGGGGTATAAATGGGAATAAAATGAACAATAATGGAACAACAGAACAATTTTTCCATAATGAAATTGTATTTGAAATGTGGTTTACCTGTCAATAATGCTATTATTCATAGAATCATGACCACAGTAATAATTTGCCCAACACACTTGAGTAACTACTAACATGGTAGGTCATTCTCAGCACTGCAGTGGCACTAACATAGTGGTGGTGTGTTAGTGTGTGTTGCGCTGGTGTGAGTGGATCAGACACAGCAGTGCTGCTGGAGTTGTTAAACACTGTGTCCGCTCACTGTCCACTCTATTAGACACTCCTACCTTGTGGGTCCACCTTGTAGAAGTTAAGTCAGTGACAGTAGCTCAGTAACTGCATCAGTTTGTGTTGGTCATCCTCTAGTGCTTCATCAGTGGTCACAGGACGCTGCCCACGGGACACTGCTGGCTGGACATTTTGGTTGGTGGACTACTCTCTGTCTGAGGTGCAGCACTACTGTGTCTGATCCACTCAGACCAGCACTAACAGAAACTAAACAAAAAGTGCTGTGCTGTACTCACTCTGCTCCGGTCATCCCAGGATACACTCCGTCAGCGATACACACAGACAGTGTGCGGACGTGATCCGCCACCACACGGTACGCCATGTCCACTCTGCCTGCATCAGTCTGCTCTGTCCGGCCGCTGTACGCAGGGGCTCTGCTGCACTGCATACACGGACAAAAAGACACATTGCTAATGACCAAAATGTCCTTTAGCCTCTGTTGCGCAACGTTGCCTCAAGGCAACAAAGTCGTTTTCCTCACTTTACAATAACAGTATATATATTTAAAGATCACATGGTTAACAATACTTGGCAGTTTGAGTAAGTCAGTAAAAAGCATGTACTTGGTCGCAGCATCTCTTGCTGAGCACATTTAATCCTCTTTTTTACCTTCAGTATCAATTTTTGTTACGAGAATTTGCAGAAATAGGTTTGTTGCCTAGAAGCAACACTGTGTGACAATGGAATGGATTTAACAAGTCACAAGGCAGGTCTCACCACTTCAGGGAACAAGACTCTTGTGTAATTTCTTCCCATAGTCTCACAATGTTGCTTCAAGGCAACATACTCCAAACAGACTCCTGCACATATATGTGTGTATGTATGTATATATACATGTTTTTGAATGTAATAATCAGGATTGATTACTCAAGTCAATTACATACAATTTAATAATTAAGGACCATTTTATGCAAGAAGTTTTTAAAGTAGAGGGTTCATTATATCAAAGACTCCAATCTGAAGTGTAGTCGATCAGCCAAGACACGTTTGGTTCGGTGTGTGAAGTTTGCTTCTTTAGTTTTGGAGCGCACCTAAAACAAACAACACGTTGTTAAAGCCCCTGTCTATTGGGATTTTCCTAGTTTCTGTGAAGTTTTTACTATGAACTGGCAGAGAAGGAATGATGTCAGCACAGGTGACGTCAGATCTGCCAAAGCACCAGAGTTTGCTGTATGTATATACGTCAGCTACTTGGGTTCCTCCTCATACTAAGTGACTGATCTCCTGCTGCTCCTGCCGAGTCCCAGCCAAAACTCCCTGCTGGTAGATTATTTAAGCTTTTCTACATATGTTAACAGTTCTTGATATGAAGGAATATCTAGCACCATATCAAGTTAGGAAATCTAGGACAATCAGCTGTCATATACACACACACACACACACACACACACACACACACACACACACACACTGCTGAAACACTAATCAAAATAGTCAAGCTAGTTGGCCAGACAGCTAAGATTAGCTACAGTTACTGATGTAAAAATAGTCAAACAAAAATAAAGAACGATAAACTTGAAATTGAGAATATTGGGACAGCACTTCGAGCTGTTTATCAGAGCATTACCGCTGTGCAGTTTCAGTTTCCCAAACCTCTTAGCAAACCGCACTAATGTTATTCCTCCTAAGAAAGACACACATTCAGCTTTCGCCTCATTATTCGGCAACTATTCGACGCAGTTAGAAAGTCATAAATCAAAGCCCCGTTTACAATGTATATAAATGTAACGTCATTACGCTGGTTATAGTGAACTATCCTGCCCTTTTGCAGCTGAACTTCTCCTCTGCTGCCACTGCAGACGGGCAGGGTCGCCTACAGAGCAGCGCTAGTAGCTGTTAATGAAGTAATGCTCTTTTTATTTGAGGGTCCCATTTTGTAGGGGAAGATTTCAACCACTACCCCTTGTAACTCAGTTAGAGGGGGGGCAAGGTGACAATGGGTTGGGGTTAAAATAAGGCCTTAAACTAGTTCAGATGTTTCTTATCTGGAGTTAATGATAAGATTATGAACTTAATACCTGCTGTTCTGTAATAGCTTCCGTCCTAAATTCAGTCCTGACTGATGTCGTCATGGTGACTAAACAGATAAGATTTCAGAGGGAATACGTTTCTGTAATACAGCCTGTTTAAAACATTGCTGGAGAAACTGCACGTTTGACTGAACTGCAGCCACTGCAGACTGTTCACAACAACGTTGCAGTGCATGTTTCATATCATGGTTCACCAAATTACAGGATAAAACATATACACACATATCTAGTAGCTACTAGAAAAGCCAACTTAGGACAGCAAACATGCCTCAGCTGATGGATGACCTGCTGGGGTAAAGGGAACCACTGCCAAAACTTCTTTTTTAATTTCACTGCTGCTTTAAAAAGGCAAAAAAGAGAGGTGTGCGGGTGAACCCTCGAGTAACCTGGTGGATAGCAGACAGTAGTGGGGTGAACAGGTCAGTGTCATAGTTGGAGCGTTTGCCCTGCAGCACGGTAAGCAGCCTCTCCAGCCCCATCCCCGTATCCACACTGCACTGGGGCAGCGCACGCAGCCCTCCATCGCCCTCTCTGCAACCACACACATAAACATAGTTACTAAGACTCCGCCCCATTTAGTTGCAGTTCCACTCAGCTCCATGTGGATCATGTAGAAGCTGATCCTTCACAGAGAAAATAAATGGACACAGTTTAATAGATTCTGGTGCATCAAATGCAGTTCTTGCCAAAAGCAAACTGAAATACTCTGTTTATATATGTGTGTGTGTGTGTGTATGTATTTGAGAATATTGGCCAATGTTGAGTTAATTTTTCACCTAGACACTTCTATAGCACTTACAGTTGTCTGGGGCAGATCTAGCAGGGCAGAAATTTAGTAAACTGACTTGTGGCAAGTCCCTGAGCTCTTCAATACAAGCAATTCTATTGGCCATATACTGTATATGACAGCAGTATAGACCGAACACAAAACACAATCATGTTTAAAGAAACAAGAGCGTGTAAAATGTACCCAAGCCTCACAATTTGCATACGAACTACACATAACGTTTTTTTATGACAAGAAGTAATGAAAAAGAAGAGGTAATAAATAGAAACCAAAACTGCGAAGAATAAAGGGCAGCTTCATACACAGTGCTACATTATGTACACTCTTCGCTGGATGCTTGTGCTGCTAATTTCAGCTTGAGAAATATGAAAGTTACTAACTGCCAATCATATCTGTCAATAAAACACTGTTTAACTAAAACTAGCAAAGTTTTTACAGTAAATTCTAAAATATAAACCTAAAATTAGCATCGGATATCTGTCATTTTATTTTAAGCTACTATAAATGTATAATTATATATTATTGTACTTATTACGAGTAATACAGAATAAAATGTGTAAAATAGCATCTAGACTGTAATATTTCAATAAAAGTGGCAAAAAGAGTTTAAATAAATGAATATGTAAATAACACATTTAAACAGTTGTGTGCGCGCAGTGCTATTTGCCTGTTGTACTGCATGAACACCAAGTTCCAGATTTCCACCACATCCGGACTGTCTGCGTTGACGAGCGCGGCAGCATTTCGGGTGCCCACGTGGTCATAGTGAATCTCGGTGCAGGGGCCACATGGTCCCGTCTCGCCCATCTCCCAGAAGTTATCCTTCATTCCAAATGGGAGCACGTGATCTGGACGCAGTCTGAGGGTCAGAAAAGAACAGGTCATGTTGTAAATGCATTGCTGAATATTAAGTGGGCCTGGTTGAAAAGTCAATGACAATAATTACTGTAAACATTTTTTGAGCAAAGGCTTGAGCTGTGAACAGTTCGGGAGCTATGGGTGACGATGTGCATCTCTTATTTGCTAGACAGGGGGAGAAGAAGTCTAGCCAGTCACTAACAGCAACACAACCCTACATACACTCACACTTAGCAGAGTCAGCTAGCTTTTAAATATTTCAGGTTTTATATATCTCATGTCCGTCATAACAAACCTGCCCCAAAAGTTAACTGCGGCAATTTGGAACAACACTATCGGACCAATCCACAATGTAAAGTGTGGCACAAATATATCGCTGTTGTCAGAAGAAAATCCCCATTTTTATCGTTTTTCAGTTTTTGACATAGTTTGAAAATACATGTTGTCTATTACATTGTGTGGAAATCGCATGACGAATGGACCAAAAGAAACGGCCCAAAACAACTTGGAAAAAATTCTGGTTCCATTGACTTACATTAAAAGTAAAGTAGCTTTTTTCCTTCTCCTGTAAAGTTACTATTTCGGAGACGAGGTTTTCTTCTGACAACAGCGATATATTAAAATAGCTACAGACACAGTATTTTTTTTTTTTGCTGTGCTTTAGGAAATGGAGGCCTGTACGCCGTAGTGGCCTTACCCCAGACTGAGCCAGATGTGCCGCGTCTCCTCGTCTGCGGGCAGGCCGCTCGCTGCGTCTCCGGAGAAATATGAGACGTACAGGCGCTCCGCGGGAATTTCGTACACTTCCGTTAACAGATGCCAGGCCATCGCGCAAGCTTCTACCTACAACACATCCGTGTATTTTTCCAAATCAAGAGGTTCATTTGGGTTCACTGCAGTGTCTCCCATCATTCTTCACTGTCATTTCTTCAATATCATGGCATTTAATATAAAACAGCAGAGCAGCAGCACTTTTACATGAGATGGTATACTTGATTTGGTATATTTAGCCCCCTTTCATCCTGCTCTGCAATGGTCAGGACCCCCACAGGACCACCACTAAGCAGGAATTATTTGGCTGGTGGATCAGATTCAGATTCAGATTCCTTTATTGATCCAAGGGGGAAATTGCAGAAAGGGGGAAATTGGATCATTCTCAGCACTGCCGTGTGGGTGTTGTGTTAGTGTGTGTGTTGTGCTGGTGCGAGTGGATCAGATACAGCAGTGCTGCTGGAGTTTTTAAACACTGTGTCCACTCACTGTCCACTCTATTAGACACTCCTACCTTGTCAGTCCACCTTGTAGATGTAAAGTCAGAGACAGTAGCTCATCTGCTGCTGTGTTTGTGTTGGTCATCCTCCAGTCTGGACTAGTCTCGGTCCAGCAGTGACATTGAGGTGTTTCAAAACTCCAGCGGCATCACTGTGTCTGATCCACTCAGACCAGTGCAACACACACTAATCCACCACCATATCAGTCTCACTGCAGTGCTGAGAATGATGCACCACCCAAATAGCACCTGCTCTGTGAGGGTCCACGGGGGTCCTGATATATATGGGTCGTTTAAAACATACGTAAGTAAACGAGGCTGGCGCACCTTGAAGTAGTCGCCGAAGGACCAGTTGCCGAGCATCTCGAAGAAGGTGTGGTGGTAAACGTCTCTGCCCACGTCATCCAGGTCATTGTGTTTACCTCCAGCACGCACGCATTTCTGACTGTTCACCACCCGCTGGTAGGATGCCATCTCACTGCGGGGGTCAGCACAGCCCAGCAAGATGGGCTTAAACTGCAAGGACAGTTGTGGGCATGATCACACTTAGTGTTGATGCGATCGTAGTAATCTAGCTCTCTGGGTCAGTTCTGGTCACTTGCCATCTAACCTGACTATCTTCATCAAGAAGAGCCCACCCTAGGAATAAAGAAAGAAAAAACGTATGGACCCTGATTTCTTTACAGTGGCGTTGATGGGAACCAGGAGTCACAATGTCTACAACATAAACATAACCATAAATATTTCGACTTCTCAAAACTATCATAAACAATGTCTCTGACATCAGGCGTCATAAGTTTCTATGATGTACTTTGTTGTCAAAACAACAGGCGCTGACCCAGCACTTTTCAAAGCTCTGGGGCCAGGCTCCACCCTGGGCTTAGGCTGCTTAAGTTGGCTTATTTCAGTAAGGGGGTGGGACGTTTCCCAAAAAGGGATACAAGCATAGGCTTGTGTTCAGGGAGAGGGACTCTCACAGCTCACTAATCTGGTATATATTCTAACTGCAATGCACAAACTGATGCATCTGAAATAAATGTAAAAACCCAGCAATTCATTATCAATTTCATTATGAATTACTATGCTGGTAAAAAGGAGCGGGAGATTGACAGGTGCTGGGTCAGCAGTGATGCGGGCTCTTTACCGGTCTGTTGTGGTAAAGAAAGAGCTGAGCCATAAGGCAAGGCTCTCGATTTACTGGTCAATCTACGTTCCCACCCTCACCTATGGTCATGAGCTTTGGGAAATGACCGAAAGAACGAGATCGCGAATACAAGCGGCCGAAATGAGTTTCCTCTGCAGGGTGTCTGGACTCTCCATTAGAGTCAGGGTGAGAAGTTCAGTCATCGGGGAGGGACTCGGAGTAGAGCCGCTGCTTCTTCACGTCGAGAGGAGTCAGCTGAGGTGGTTCGGGCATCTGGTTAGGATGCCTCCTGGACACCTCCCTCAGGAGGTGTCACAGGCGAGTCCACCTGGGAGGAGACCCCGGGGAAGACCCAGGACACACTGGCGTGACTATATTGCCCAGCTGGCCTGGGAGCGCCTCGGAATCCCCACCGGAGAGCTAGTGGAAGTGGCTGGGGAAAGGGAGGTCATTGCTTAGAATGCTGCCCCCACGACCCGCACCCCGGAGAAGCGGAAGATAACGCATGGATGGATGGATGGATGGATGGAATTACTATGCCGTTATTTTCAGATAGTAAGTAGTTATTCTGAGAATGTCTTTCATTTGAGATACTAAGATTTTAGATCTTTTTAATTTTAGCATTTTAGATGCTTTTCTAAAATTGAGATATTAAGTCATTATTTAGAGAGACTAAGTTAACGTGAGATCATTTCTGATTATTTAGAGAGACCAGCATTATTCTGAGATAGTAAGTCAGTATTCAGAGACTCTATGACATCAAGATAGTTTCTTGTTATTTAGAAATATAAATTTTAGACAAGTCATTATTTTGAGATGCTAAGTCATTATTTTCAGATACTACAAAACTATTTTGAGATATCAAGTCATTACTGTGAGCTAATGTCTCATTAATTTGAGATACGGTCTCAATTTTAATTCCATTTCTACTTATAAGGAGACGTTTTCTAAAAAACAATGAGACAGTATCTCAAAAAAATGACTTGGTATAACAAAATAATAACACATATTTCAATATAAAATAATTAGGTGCTGGATTCTTTATAAGTGGTCCTAAAGTCTGGACTATTCTCGGTCCAGCAGACACTGAGGTGTTTCAAAAGAATGGACCAAACTAAATGCTTAATTTGCTAGGTGGTTGCTATGGTGTCCCAGATGGTTGCTAGAGTGTTGCTATAGTATCCCAGATGACTGTCAGGACATTGCTGGGTGGTGGCAATGTATCCCACATAGTTGCTAGAGCACTGCTAGTTGCTTGCTGTGGTATTTCTGGTGGTTGCTAACGTGTTGCTGGGCAGTTGCTATGGTATCCCACATGGTTACTAGAGAGTTGCTAATTTACTGCAGTTGTGCTTGGTGTAGTGTAGCGGGTAACACCTCTGCCTTCTACGCTGTAGACTGGGGTTCAATCCCCACCTGCGCAAACACCCTACACTATACCAATAAGAGTCATATGGCAAGACTCCCAACACTACCTTCGCCTACCTGTGTAAAACAATCAAATTGTAAGTTGCTCTGGATAAGAGCGTCAGCCAAATGCCATAAAAGTAAATGTTATTGCTGTGGTATTTCTGGTGGTTGCTAATGTGTTGCTAGGCAATTTCTTTGGTATCCCACATGGTTACTAGAGTTGCTAATTTACTGCAGTTGTGCTTGGTGTAGTGTAGCGGGTAACACCTCTGCCTTCTACACTGTAGACTGGGGTTCAATCCCCACCTGGGCAAACACCGTACACTATACCAATAAGAGTCATATGGCAAGACTCCCAACACTACCTTCGCCTACCTGTGTAAAACAATCAAATTGTAAGTTGCTCTGGATAAGAGCGTCAGCCAAATGCCATAAAAGTAAATGTTATTGCTGTGGTATTTTTGGTGGTTGCTAACGTGTTACTAGGCAATTGCTTTGGTATCCCAGGCGGCTGCTGGGGTGTTGCTAAAGTGTCCCAAATTGTTGCAAAGGTGTTGCTAGGTGGCTTCTATGGTACATCAGGTACATCAGCTTAAGTGGTGCTAGGTTGTTGCAAGCACAGCCCAGGTGGTCGCCTGGGTGTTACTAAGTTGTTGCTATGGTATCCCAGGTGGTTTCTAAGTTGGTGCAAGGAAGTTGCTATGGTATCCTAGGTGGTTGCTAGGTGATTACAAGTGGTTGCTAGAATATCCCACGTGGGTTAACCAGATGTTGCTAATGGACCTGTATCATTGCGATATCAGCTGGATGCACAAACCTTTGCTCTACACAGCGGTTGCTCTGGTATCCCAGGTGGTTGCTAGGGTGTTGCTACGACACTTCGCGTAGTTAACAGGGTCTTTCTAAGAAGATAAACCAGACACCACGGATAATGGTGTGATCTTCAGACTACAATATGGATGTAAACACTGCGTCGACACTACAAACAGCTGGACTCCTTAAAAACAACACGGTTGACACTAACTGACTCGTTCAGGAGTCGATACGGGGTGTCGGCTCGTACCTGGTTCATCCCAGCGTTCACAAACAGCAGGCTGGGGTCTCCGCGCGGCCGCACGGGTGCGGACGGCACCGCCCGGTGTCGGTGCTGCTCCGTGAAGAACTCGATAAACGTCCGTCGCACCTTCTGCGATGTGTACTGACCGCGAGCGCGCGA
Organism: Pygocentrus nattereri; assembly: GCF_015220715.1. Lineage (NCBI taxonomy): Eukaryota > Metazoa > Chordata > Actinopteri > Characiformes > Serrasalmidae > Pygocentrus > Pygocentrus nattereri. The sequence continues at coordinate 7,645,291 of NC_051235.1, forward strand.
CAAAGCGGAGCAGCGCCGCGAGCTCGCGGACACAGGCAGGCGCGCGCAGCCCCGCAGTGCTCGCACGCACGCTGCCATGTTTGCCGGTGACCTCGACGACGGCGAGAAACGACCAATGACGGCTGAGGACGGAGAGAAGAGCCAATCAGCGCCGGGGACGGCTGCATGTCAAACAGCTCAAGATCCCCTAAATAGTGCACTAGACAAGTCTCGAAAGGCGTGGCTTCTGCACCCAAATAGTGCACACCTGCGTAGTGCCCTACATAGGGAGCAGATACATTTGAGACACAACCGGAAACCAGCCATGACGTGGCGTGAAGCGACTCCGACGACAGCAGATCTATTTTTCTTTAAATAAAAGTTATTAAATTTATATCAGTCACTTCGAAACAAAATGAATTAGTTCAAGAACACTGTATTTGTGACACTATCTTGTTCCAGCGTGTTTAAAATGTGATTTTGTTTATTTACTTTAAAGGTTTTTTTCTGTATGCTAGATAATACATTAAACTTTATGAATTTATGACTTAAATATGTAGATACATGTCTCTTATTAGTTTACATGCACTCTCCTGCTGTGTCTGATCCACTCAGACCAGCGCAACATACACTAACACATCACCACCACGTCAGTGTTACTGCAGTGCTGAGAATGATCCACCACCCAAATAGTACCTGCTCTGTGAGGGTCCATGAGGGTCCTGACCACTGAAGAACAGGGTAAAAGAGTATCAGAGAAACAGATGGACTACAGTCTGTAACTGTAGAACTACAAAGACCAGCTATACAGTAAGTGGAGCTGATAAAGTGGACAATGAGCACAGAAACAGGAAGGTGGTCAGAATGTTAGGCCTGGTTGGTGTAGAGAGGCATATATTAGACAATGAAGCGGTCAGTCTGAATCAGCAAATAAACTTTCTATTTACCTCAAGAAGTCATACTCAAAAAAAAAAAAAAAAAAAGTGGACATGGCTTGGATGTTTCAACAGGAAATTACAGTTCACATTTTCACAACCATGTTGTGAAAAATGGTGAAATATCAGACTTTTGCTTCCTCCGGAAACATGACTGCTTTATTTTTAGGGCTGTTGGGACTTCTTTTGAAATGAATCATGACTCATAATTCTTCTAAACGAACCCAGACAGGGCTTGTCGTTTTTGTTGCTATCAATGCGCAACACATTTAGGATTATGCAAGTGTGACTCCTTCAATGCTAAAATACAGGGTACTTAACAGTCTGATATACACCATATGGTCAAAAGTATACGGACACCCCTCTTAAGGACTGAGTGCTGGCTTTAACTATATCCATTGCTGGTGGACACTAGAACACTACCTACCAGAATGCACAGTGCCAACAGTAAAGTTTGGTTGAGGGAGGATAATGAGTTGGGGCGTTTTTTCAGGGTTTGTGCCCGGCAAGTTCTTTTACTGTTCACTGGAGGAATTCCCGTGGCCTGTAGAGCACCAACCTCACTGAACACCTTTAGGATGAACTAGAACATTATTGTACTGACACAAACTCCCATAAACACACTCCAAAATATTGAGGAAACTCTTCCCATGAGAGTGGAGACTTTTAGGTACAAAAATGGGGCCGACTACATATTGATGCCTATGACTTTGGAATAAGCGCTTATATAGGCATGACGGCCAGGCGTCCACTTACTATAGGCCAAATAGTGTAGTATGTCTGCTGAGAAGGCAGATCTGAAAGAGAAAGAAGCCAACGCAGCTCCTCAAGAACCACAAGTATACAGACGGAGGCCTATAATGTTCGTCAGAGAATGTCGACCACAGCACCTAAATAAAGAAATGAAAGCGACAGACAATCCCTTAAATGTTTTTATTTCATTTTAAGTCACATTTGGTCAGCAGCCAACTACAAATAAGTGGAAGGCCTGCAAGGAGTCACCTTAACGTGAAATGTTCCTTCTCTTTTTGCGTCCACGTTAAGAATAGTCCTTGCAAAACAAAAATAAATGATTGCACACCGGCGCTCGTCTTACTGCACGAGCGCTTTGCCCCCTTTTTTTTTTATTTTTAATAACACTGAGCGCTGAAAGTTGTAGGAATGTGAAGAGTTTTGAACGTAGACATAATCATCTTAGACATAATCCATTGCTGTAGCTCCCTTCCCTTTGGACCCTATTTATGACACTCCCCTCTCCCTTTCGATTCCTCCTCAGTCATGCAGTTTCCACTACAGTACTTCAGAGATTGAGGACAAGAACATAAGAATTAAGGCGTTTTTGGTAGTTTTGATTCGTCCTCTGTCTTGCTGTGAGGTCACACGGAGGTTCCTTCTTTCAGCTCTTCTCCCTCCTGTAGAGGAAGGAAAAAAGAAAAGAAAAAAAGGTCAACATCCCGTTTCACACTGAATTTTTATATATATATATATATATATATATATATATATATATATATATATATATATATATATATATATATATATATATATATATATATATATACACACACACACACATATACATACACACACACACACACACACACACACACACACACCTCAAAAAAATAAAGGGAACACTTAAACAACACAATATAACTCCAAGTAAATCAAACTTCTGTGAAATCAAACTGTCCACTTAGGAAGCAACACTGACCATCAATTTCACAGCTGTTGTGCAAATGGAACAGACAACAGGTGGAAATTACTGGCAATTAGCAAGACACACTCAGTAAAGGAGTGGTTCTGCAGGTGGGACCACAGACCACTTCTCAGTACCTTTCTGCTTTCTGGCTGATGTTTTGGTCACTTTTGAATGTTGGTGGTGTTTTCACACTCGTGGTAGCAGGAGACGGACTCTACAACCCACACAAGTGGCTCAGGTAGTGCAGCTCATCCAGGATGGCACATCAATGCGAGCTGTGGCAAGAAGGTTTGCTGTGTCTGTCAGCGTAGTGTCCAGAGGCTGGAGGCCCTACCAGGAGACAGGCCAGTACACCAGGAGACGTGGAGGAGGCCGTAGGAGGGCAACAACCCAGCAGCAGGACCGCTACCTCCGCCTTTGTGCAAGGAGGAACAGGAGGAGCTGCCAGAGCCCTGCAAAATGATGTCCAGCAGGCCACAAATGTGCATGTGTCTGCACAAACGGTTAGAAACCGACTCCATGAGGATGGTATGAGGGCCCGACGTCCACAGATGGGGGTTGTGCTCACAGCCCAACACTGTGCAGGACGCTTGGCATTTGCCAAAGAACACCAGGATTGGCAAATTCACCACTGGTGCCCTGTGCTCTTCACAGACGAAAGCAGGTTCACACTGTGCACATGTGACAGACGTGACAGAGTCTGGAGACGCCGTGGAGAGCGATCTGCTGCCTGCAACATCCTTCAGCATGACCGGTTTGGCAGTGGGTCAGTAATGGTGTGAGGTGGCATTTCTTTGGAGGGCTGCACAGCCCTCCATGTGCTCGTCAGAGGTAGCCTGACTGCCATTAGGCACAGAGATGAGATCCTCAGACCCCTTGTGAGACCATATGCTGGTGCGGTTGGCCCTGGGTTCCTCCTAATGCAGGACAATGCTAGACCTCATGTGGCTGGAGTGTGTCAGCAGTTCCTGCAAGATGAAGGCATTGAAGCTATGGATTGGCCCGCCCGTTCCCCAGACCTGAATCAGATTGAGCACATCTGGGACATCATGTCTCGCTCCATCCACCAACGCCACGTTGCACCTCAGACTTGTCAGGAGTTGGCGGATGTTGTAGTCCAAGTCTGGGAGGAGATCCCTCAGGAGACCATCCGCCACCTCATCAGGAGCATGCCCAGGTGTTGTAGGGAGGTCATACAGGCACGTGGAGGCCACACACAATACTGAGCCTCATTTTGACTTGTTTTAAGGACATCACATCAAAGTTGGATCAAAGTTGTTTTTCCACTTTCATTTTGTGTGTGACTCCAAATCCAGGCCTCCATTGGTTAATAAATTTGATTTCCATTGATGATTGTGTGATTTTGTTGTCAGCACATTCAAATTTGTATAGAACAAAGTATTCAATGAGAATATTTCACTCATTCAGATCTAGGATGTGTTATTTGAGTGTTCCCTTTATTTTTTTGAGCTGTGTGTGTGTGTGTGTGTGTGTGTGTGTGTGTGTGTGTGTGTGTGTGTGTGTGTGTGTGTGTATATATATATATATATATATATATATATATATATATATATATATATATATATATATATATATATATATATATATATACATACACTAAAAGCTTATTTTGCATTTTTTTTTGTCCAGCATGGTGGGGGTTTCTAATAAAGTGACTATTGAGTGTAGTGTAGTGTAGTGTGTGTATATATAATGTAAAGTAAAGAATGGTTTTATACACACACGTATTGTATTTATTTTTTTATATATATATATATATATATATACACACACACACACACACACACATATACATATATACACATATACATATATAAAAAAAATACACATATATACACACACACACACACACACACACACACACACACACACACACACACACACACCTCTCTATAGGTCTTTTAGTTTTCAAAAAAAAAAAAAAAAAAAAAAGTAGTTGTGGTGAAAATAATGCTTAAGTGAGGACCAGCAAAACCTCCTACATGTGAGCAAAAATTTCATATAGCCCTATCATAGCAAGGACATGGGAACCTCAAAAGTATAACAATGCAACCACAAACCTACCTATCTATCTACCCATCTACCCATCTATCTATCTACCTACCTACCTCTCACACTCCTGTATTAAAGCAATACTTCAGCCAACAGACTGAATGTCCTTTGCATATCATGTCAATTAGCCAAGGCATGTCTGAAGGTCTCATTTTTAGCTTTACACTAGAGCTACAAGGCTATTGCAGCTAACAGCTAACAAGTACCCCAAATAGTACCCCAGCTAATAAGTACCCCACCAGTTAGCGCCGTGTAAGCAGCAGGCCCAAAATCACCAAAAACTTGCCTCAGAACTTGAGTGATCATCATGCTTACTTATGTGGTTTGAGAAGCCACAGCACCTACTGAGGTGGGGTATAAGCTTCCGTTACTCATTCAGCACAAAACTAAAGAAGCAAACTTCAGAGATTACTTCACAACATGAGGGAGAACTTAACACACAGAGTCAAAACCTTGCCTCAATTCCATCTAGAAACGCAGATACATCCAGCATTTCCCTGCTCACTGCCCAGCGCAGCCTGCCCCTCACACAGGCCTACACAAACAGCTCTTGGAATAAGGAGCTCACTGTGTGCTGTTAAATATAGCAGCAAACTACTGCTTGACAGAGTACACAGCACCACAGAACCATCCCTGCACACACAGCTTCTGCCTGACGTGTGGGTTTGCAGAAGGCATACAGCTTTAAGTAAAGTAGAGTAATGCCGCAATAGTTCAGTGTGCAGATCAGATAAGGGCTTTAATCTGGGCCATCTTTGAGCGGCTTGTGGTAACAGCAGCTACACTTCAGTGCTATAGTGGGTTTTAACTTAGGATGGTAGCCAAATATAGTAAATACTGAAATCCTGACAATAACGACTATATTCAGTGCAATCTTTGTTTTACCATAGAATAGTGTGTGGTCAGCATGTGGTTATGTCTGAGAACGCTGTGTGCATTTTGGCTGCTGTTTAACATTCATGATAGTTTTACTTTTATTTTTCCACTGTTGACTGAAAAACGACCAAAAGACAGCAACATAGTGGAGGACTTTGGGTCGCTGGCTGGGTGGCTTTCAGCCATGGTGGCTATGTTTTACTTGGCAGCAAGCCAAGTCTCTTTACACTGCCGTGGAGAAATTTAAATGGGCTGCTGGCCAAGCGTCTTGACACTGCCAGGGGGAGTCTGACTAGTCTGCTGGCCTCCGGTCTCGGGGAAGCAGTCTGACTGGGCTGCTGGCTGAGAGCATTTACACTGCTGAGGGGGAGCTTGGCTGGGCCACTGGCTGAGAGTCTTTACGTCACAGAGGAGGAGGCAGATTGGGCAGCTGGCCAAAAGGTCTTTACAGGGTGGGCAACACGTGGCTCTTCTACTGCCCTGTTGTGGCTCCACAGCAGCATTAGACCAGTGAAAAATAAAACAATCCTTCGCAGTAAAATAAAGCTCCGCTGATCATTCAATACAGTTTAACAATAAATGGCCCTTTAACCCTGAAGGTTGAGACACAGACTGCTGGTCATCATAGCAACACGGACAACAATCTCACAAGCTAGCGGCTAACAAAACGTCAGAGAAAATGATAGTTTGGAGACGAAAGGACTTCCTGCCAGAGATGTGAGAAAAGTGGCTATAGCTGAGCTGAAGTTTAAAGCAGAGCAAAGGGACGTTTGACTAGGCCACAACATTTTTACATTACAATGAAATTTGACTGGCCTGCAGGCTGAGTGGTTTATTTACACGGTTTGGGTCAGTTTAACTAGCTGCTCGCTGACCGTCATGATGTTGCGGCACTGGAAACCGGGCTGTTTACTCTACTTCAACAAACCTGATGCAGCTAATGAACTAATTAACAAGCCCTTCCTGAGGTGAACTAGGTTTGTTACTGCAGGTAATATACAGGGCAGTGGTAGGAAATAACCACGGCCAGGACTGAGAACCACAAGTCCAAAAGTTCGGAATCACCCATCATAACTCTGCTCATTATGTAAAACATTTTGTGTAACGTGGACTTAAATATTGTAAACTAAACACTAAAATGCCAAATTTTCAAAGTATTTTGGGAGCAGAAAGTTGATAAACTATAAATACACTGCAGGCGTCGATTTATAGTCCCGTCTAAAGATCTGATCAGCACTTTTGAAGCATGAGGCACCGTAGATATAAATTCATAACTTCTTACTGAACGCTATGCGGCTTCTTCATTTCAAAATCATCTACATCTCAAAGAGAATGAGCACTGATGGTGCTGCTTTACTGTACCAACAGGAAGGCCACAGAAGCAGCAGAGTGGTCTGGTAGAATGGTGTGGAAGACCATACTTCACCTTGTCCTGTAGTTTTTCCTGCAGGTTCTTCACTGCTTCCCTCTCCTTGATCAGGTCTTCCTGGGTGTTCCTCAGCAGCTGCTGGAGCTTAACGGCTGCCTCGTTGAGATCCTGCGTCAGCTTCACCTCCTTCTCCAGCCTCTCCTGAATAACAGACGCACACAGTGAGACTGCCACTCCGCAGGTTAATGTGGGAAAGTATGGTGACGGTAGTTGTGTAGTAGAAACCTTTAGTTCTGTGGAGGATCCCTCTCCTGCTGCCTTCAGCTCCTCCAACTGAACCTCCAGATCCCTGATACACTTCTGCGCCTGAAGGGAGAACAAACCCACAGTTATGTATTACTAAACCTATAAGTAATGAACAGGCTCATTTGTTTGTGTGCGCATTCAACTCAATTGTAGTCTGAAAATCTGAACAGAGTAAATGAAACATCCAAAGCAACCTACAGTGTCAATCCTACATACGGATGAATGAAAATTCAGATAGGCATTAAGTGATGATACATTAACATAAAGAACCTTAAAAGGGGTGGATGGTTGTTCGGGGGGGTTGGGGATTCCTTGTGCGTGCCACCGAAAATCGAGCCCTACCTTTAAGGTTTCACATAGACTTTGAATATTAGTTCGCCAAGGATGCTATAACTGAAGTATTTTCTTCAACTTTGGGGAAAAGTTGTCTTTCTTTAAAATAAATGCATGTAAACATCGTACAATATGAATACAAATGATTCATAAAACATTCATATTCATATTATTTTTTTTAATCCACAAAAACCAAATGCATCCATCTAAAATGAACATACAACTGCGGCAAGTTTATTCAATATTTGCCATTCCCATCCAATATATTAAATATACCAACACACAGATGGAAACCTAACTAATATGAGCTACTGGCAGGAAAAGTTTCCGACAAATGATCTTATTTGGCCAACAAAACATTAAATCAAGTCACTATTTAATATTAAAACATTCTACAGGTCTAACTGATCATAATTAGTGCCAAACCACCAGTGTACTGAATGTAACTGATGGCCCTGTGTTCATGTCATCATGGTTACCTGCTCGTAGTTGTGATTCAGCTGCAGGTGGACGCCCTCCTCTGTCTGCAGACGGGCTTCTGTTTGCTCCAGCTGCATCTGTACCTGCCAAAAGGTGGTTTATAGGTCAAATGCAAGGTAACTTTACATTACAGCAGAGAGCAGATCTGCACCACAGACACAGGAAAAGATGGGCTGAACCGCGCACATAGAAAAACAAGCCAAGGTTAGAGAAAATAAATAAATAAATAAACAAATGCTTAAGTAAACAAGTAAACATGAGGTTAGTAGCAGGAAGCTGACGTCAGGCCAGTAAATGCAACTGAAACATACAAAACCAAACATGGCATTAGTCACAACTCCCTCCTGTAGCACAAGCATTCTAAAGCACAGCTGGAGTTAAAGCAGCAAAGGCAATTTCTAAAAACTGTTTTGTCCATGCAAGTTGTGTATAGCAGGCAGTGAAGCTGACATAGCAGGTAAGAGCTGGATGAAGGAAAAGGACTACTGCAAACTCAGAGAGTTAGGAAAGCCATGCACTCGCTCAGCACACAGGGCTGTTCGTCAGCCTGACCTGGCCGGACTGTGTGTCCCCTTTGGTCTGCACGTTCTCGGTCACCTCCTGCAACTGCTGCCTGACCTGCAATATACAGCACGTAAACACAAACCCCACCTCCGGTAATGACCGCATCCACCCCATGCAGAGGTCTCTTCTGCTTTTCAAGTGCACTGCTATAGAAATTTGGGAACTGTAGTTTATTTAATAATAATAAAAAAAAACAAATAACAAATAAGAATGTATAAAGGCTGACGTTAAAACTGATGGATACCTCAAACAAGGAACTACTGCAACTGGCATTCAAACACAAATCACTAGTGCTGTAATTTGGTGGCGAACCTGATCACAGCGTTACCAGTTTGCTGTAACCATTAGTTTTAGCATGATGCCTGTTTAAGTTACACCTACCAATAAGAGTTCAGCACTCTGTTTCTGAGCTTCTGATTGGGCAGAATCGAGCTGGCTCTGAGTGGCTGATAACAATGCCTTAAGCTGAGAGAGAGCAAGACAGCGAGAGAGCGAGAGAGGAAAGAGAAATTACATTTACTGACTACAGTCATGTAATGTTGTGCTCTTAAAGTGCCACAAGGCTCAAAGGATTTACCTGCTCCACCTCCTCAGCACACGTCTGGCTAAAGCTGATGGACTCTAGCTGTTTCTCCAGCTGTGCCTCTAACAGCATCATCTGCCCCTTCAGCTGCAGGCGAAATAAACACTGAATTAAGAGCAGTTCATGATCACTTTGCCCATCATTTGTGTCCTACTAGCTCCAAAGCATTGTGAAGTGCTTGGCCCCCTTTGATTGCCATTTGCAACGTAAGCTAAGCTCTCATAGCAGCAACAACAGTCCACAGAAATCAAAGATATCAATTTCAGATGAAAACACAGCAGCCACAACCACGAGGTGGTCCATGTTTTTTTGATATTTAACTACAACAGCGGTCCTCAAAGCCCCTAGCAGGTCCACAATTTTGCTCTATCCCAGCTCCCGACAACCCGTTTCAGGTCTTCAGGGTTCATAGGCAATGAAAAATTTAACCATTGGTGACCTGTTATTTGTGTAATGCACACAGGGAATTGCAGAAAAAGGATATTAAACCATAAATTGTGCCAAATGAGTGAGGCAGAAAAACGTTTTTAAAGCTGCTGGAGCTTTAACACCTTGCTTCAGCTGGGTTCAGCTACGAGTCTAATGCTGCTACGTTTTAAAAGCAAGTAGAACACAAATCACTGACTATTTTTACATTCAAACAGATACGTAATTTATTCTGACATCATAAATTTGCTGAGTGGACAGAAAAAAGGGAAGTGGACAGGGTGGAGCAACAGCAGTGACCGACTTCACTGATCACAAAACCTAAAACGCAAGTCCGACGCATCTCAAACATGAACCAACAGTGGCTGTGACCAGAGCTTTAGGGCACAAATGAGTCATGATAAACAAAAAGCGTGACAGTTAGACTGACAAACAGTACTAAATAGGGCGGTATAGATTATTACACTAGCTGACCAATACATTCATTAGTTGGTGTTGTAGGCAACACACAGGGTGAATGCCTTATTTTAGAATGAAACATGGTGGTGGTAGTATTACTGAGCATGCAGGACGATGGTTCTCAAATACATATTTTATGCTGAACATGAAACCCAAACATTTGGTTAGAGAATTCCACCCTGTCACGCTGTGTCCATACCTTTAGTTTGCATAACTGGATAAAAACAAATCCCCCATTAACTGCTAGTAGCAAGCTACAAGTAAAGTATTGGAACACGGCCCTTTTATTTTTATTATCGTCTTTTTTTTTATCTTTAACTACGGTAAATTACGACTTGTTGACTACTTTGCTGCTGTCAGCGCTGTAAGCAGCTGTCAACTGGGAGAGCATCTTACTTTAGTAATGAAACATGGTGGTGGTAGTACTACTACAACTTAGCATGCAGCAGGACGGTTCTCAAAAGACAGTTTTTCTGCTCAACATGAAAGCCAAATCATATTTTGTTAGAGATGCAACCAAATCCATCATGTCAAGTTGTGTCCGTACCTTCACTCTGCACAACTGGCTCAAAACAAATGCCCGGTTATCTGCTAGTAGCAAGCTACGTGTAAATTAGACTGGAACACTTGGTAAAACTAACTCACTCTGCAACACTGTAAACGTTTACCACCACACAGATTACTACAGGCAGCCTCCGAGTGTCTGTAAAAGAGCATTTACCGCTTGATGCTGCTCCTCAGCCTCTGAGACCTTTGCCTTCCATGCTTGCTCTCTTTCCTCCACACAGCTCTGCAGATCCTTCAGCATACCCTCCTACAGAGAGAGAGAGGCAGGGAGTGACAGGGTGAGACAGAGAGAGGGTAAATGACTAAGCGTATGTACGAGCATCTCTTACCGTTTCACTGAGAGTGGTTCTGTACTGGTCACACTGGGCCTGCAGTGCGCTCTGACTCTCCTCAGCCTCCCTCAGCTTCTGCAGCGTGTCCTGAAACAAACAAACAGTTCCCACTCAGTGTGCTCTCTCAGGACCACCAGCAGCAGGACTGTACTGGACGTGCGCTTTCCTTACTGTTAGCTGCGCTTCAGTCTCGGCGTTCCGCTGCTCAGTCAGGTCCTGCTGACTGCACGAGAGCGTCTCCTTTGCTTTCAGTGTGAACGTCTCCAACCAGTTACTCTACACACACACACACACACACACACACACACACACACACACACACACACACACACACAACAGCACAAACAATATGATTCATCATAACAGGTCATTATTGCTGAGAAGCAGGAATGGAAAAACATTGGTTTTCCTTATTGTTGCCATTTCGAATCCCTGTGTATTTATTCACTGCTAATTATTACAAATAATTAATAACATTCAGGGTCTGGATGTTTAAGCTGATAGCGAATGGATTCACTGGCTTCTCATTTGACTCAAAGGCGATCCTTGTAAATTCAGAACGATTAGATGCACTTAATTGTGATTTGATTCAGCAATTTAAACCCGTTTAAGAAGTATTATGATTAGTTAAAAGTATAAAAGAGCTGCTGATTAAAATCGTCTGGCCACAGTATCTCTTCTTTGTAGCAGCACAAAGTTAACCACTACCTCCTCTCTCTCACACACACACACACACACACACACACACACACACACACACACACACTCACCTTAAAAAACACTTCCCAATCTGCACATCTGATCGTATTTAGCGTAGTTCAATGCTGAAATCACTGTATTTAAAATGTTGCACTACGTCGTCAGCTCAGTTTTTATGTATCGTGACGTTACATTACTGCCATATTGCGCAGCTCTAGCATTTGCATGTGTTTAAACATCAAAAATTATTCAACTTTAAACCTTTTTTCAACAATTTCAATGCCAAATAACATAAGGCCCTATTCCCTGTCCAATCGATGCAGTTGCAACGGGAGGAATTTTAAACAATGACCAGTAATGACCATTTTCGAATTATTACTGATCATCATCATCTTCCCTCTTCCTTAATGACCACTTGTATTAATCCATTCTCCATCACTCACAATCCCTAAACACCCAGTCATTATTATATCTCAGACACAGAGCAAGTAGGAACCTGTGCAGGTGTTTTACTTCGCTGCTGCTGATGTTAATGCCAATGTGTGAAAAGCTCTCCCACCTGTTCTGTTTCCACTGTGACGTGTGGGAAGATAGTCTGGAGGGCGTTTCTGGCCTCCATCTGGACAGATTTCAGCTTCTGCTCGGTCTCAATCTACAAACAGACACATAACCACTAGGTCTGAGCCTTAATGTGGTACCCGAAACACCACAATTTACAGTAAGTAAGATTTAATATAAATGCAGGAAAGGTGCCTTTATATGCTGCGACAATCAAAGGCTTTCAGAGGAGGGTAATTGTGTGCAAAGCACACTACAAGCAGGTTTATACCTGAGCGTTTCGGGCCTGGCTCAGCCTCTCTTCACTCAGTCTCTCGGCTGCAGCCAGAGCCTCAACAGCAGCGTAGTTCTTTTCTCGAAGCTCCTACAAACATGTTAATGAATGTTCACGGATAAATGGACGAATGAATTTCACACCTTTGCTGTACTTCGGCATTTGGTTAATATTTGCACTGTGTATCGTTTACATGATTGCGCTGTTGCATGACGACATATAAACTCACGTTGCTCTTTGTTTTTGTCTGCTCCATTTCCTCTCTTAGCTGCTGAAGCTCCTCCTCCAGAGAAATCAACCGAGCATCCTTCTCCAAACTGGCAAAGAAGAGAAAGTTTGTTTTTTTTTCCTGGAAGATTCACAAATAAAACATTTGGAAAACGAGACGCTTCTTACTTCTCAAACGGCTGCTCGGCCTCGGCGATCTCCGCCTGCGGAAACAGAAGAACAGTTGGAGAATTAGAACGAAAGAGGACCTACTCAGAAAGAAACTACACTGTAAATCCACTGTAAGGGAGAGCGGGGCACAATCTAATTGCTGGGTACAAAGGAAAGGGTGGATACTCTATGTAGGCACCCAGCATGCTTTGTATTAGTATTAAGGCTAGGAATCTTTAGGCTTGACTCATTTATGAAGCTAAGCAAGGCCGGGTCTGGTCAGTGACTGGATGGGAGACTTTGGGGGGCAGTCGTGGGCTGGAGGTTAGAGAACCAGCTTTGCGACAGGAGGGTCACTCGAGTGCCCTCGAGCAAGGCACCTAACCTCCAGCTGCTCCCCAGGTGCTGCGGATAGGGCTGCTCACCGCTTCGGGGTTAGTGTGCTTAACGCCCCCTAGTGTGTGTGCAGTGTGTGCAGGTGTTTCAATGGGTTAAATGTTGAGGTGAAATTTGTCCGTTGTGGGACTAATAAGGGTAACTTAACTTATAATGACCACTGCAACTCACAGTAAAAGCTAGCCAGCCTAAAGAGCAGCCTGTACACAGTGGCATTTGTTGTAATCCAGTGTTACCCATATTTATGCATCTTGGTTAGAAAGCTTATCTGGTTCAAAAAAAACACAGAACTGTGCCGAATTTATGTTTGCACCAGTTTTATTGGCTGTTATGAGCTCATGAGTCCATTATAACAGACCCCACCAAGGAGGAAGTGGTAACAACAGAACCCCCTATGATTTTCGGCGAACTGTTAATAACAAAAGGTTATATTTTCATTTGAAGCAAAGGTTTTGTTGACAGACCAAAACCTTACATCTCTGCTTTTTACTTTTTCCACATAATTATGTAAAACACCAGCTGCCCTTTATATTACGCATTTCGATCATAAGCCTAGAAGGTCCCCCCCCACCACCCCCCAATCTCCCATACGCATGCAATTTGAGATACAAGACTTTGTTCTGACAGCGATGATATTCAGGTTGCTTGTGTGGAAAAAATAAATAAATAAATAAAATAAAATAAAATTATATATTTTTTTGGGGAAAAAAAAAGAACTAAATATCCTATAAATCCCATCTCAAACTGCTTTTTCTGTAAGTGTCCTTTTGAAGAAGAGTTGAGGGGAAGGGAGTAAGGGTAGTCGGCAGGGACTTACTGCAGCCTCCTGTTGCTCCTTCTCTTCTCTTAGCTGCTTCAGCTCTTCCTCCAGCGCTGCTACATGGCTCTCTTTCTCAGCCAGGCTGCCCTGCAGCTGCTGCACTGAGCTCTGAGCCTGAAACACACAGATTGAGTGTGTTATTATATAAAAAGGTACACCAGTAAATGTGGTGAGCTGAGTGTCTCCCAGGGATTAGGACTCTAAACCACTTCACAACTGATCACACACACACACACACACACACACACACACACACACACACACACACACACTTCAGTAGCTGATCAAACTTAAAACTGAAAAAAATAAATAAATAAATAAATGATGGGAGAAATCCGATACCTCCAATACACTGTCTAGCTGCTCTTGTAAAGACACCAGCAAACTGTCTTTCTCCTTCAGGCTGTCAGGGAAAGAAAGAGAGAGAGAGGATAAGGAGAAAAGCCATTTACAATGAATGTTCAATGAGTTATTGCATTACTGTGGATCCAAGTAAGTTTGGAAGAGTCACCAAAACAGATGTGACAAGAGGAAGGGGTGGTGGGGCCAGACAGAGGGGGGGTGGGGGTAAATAAATAATAAATAAATAAGACAGACAGCGAGACAGTCAAGAAAAGAAAGTATGACAGAGCGAGAGAGCAAGGCAGGTGGAAGGGAGTGATAGAAAGTCAAAGACGGTGATGGAAAAAGAGCGGGATAAAAATAAAATGAGAGTGAGAAACAGGTGCAAAGAGAGGGAGAAAAGGGAAGGGAGACAGAAAAAGAGTGTGTAGACAGACAGACGTATAGAGAGAGAGTGATAGAGAGACAGACGAAGAGATTAAGAAATAGTTGAGGTGACAGACAGAGAGACAGACAGACACGGACCTGTTCTGTAACTGCTGGATCTCTGCAGTCTGAGCGTTCTTCTCTGCTTCACTAAGACAAACATCAGGAACCGTTAAAGAACAGCTTACAGGACACTTCAGCTCATAATGCCTGTGTTGTTGGTAATGAACAGCTGTAAGTAGCTGTCAATTCAGTAAACAGAGTCATGCTGACTGGCAATAAATTACTATTAGCAACTCCAACCACAACAAATCCAACAAACTTGCACATGACAGCTGTCACACCTGCTGGCGGAGGGTTCAGGATGTGCACTCTTCACCGTTTCAAGCTCCTCCTTCACCTGCTTGAGCTCCGCTTCCAGCGTGCTCACCTGCCCCTCCCTCTCTGTCAAACTAAAAGCAGAAAAGAAAAAGTTATCAACATTAAACTCACTCACTCCAGGAATATTGATAATGCGAACCGTCCATCAGGGCCCCTGAGAAGGCCCACATGCTTGCTTGTCTGCTATAACGCTTGACTCTCAAACTCTAACTCATTCAATTCAATTGAATTTAACAGTCATTACATCTTAAGCATCTGCACCGTGTAACTCCCACTCTCAACTGAAGGACCAAGCCAAAACGTGGAACGTCTGACTGGTGTGAGAAACACTGAGCGCGTTTACATGCACTCAATAATATGACGATCAGATTTTTGCGGTTATCTGATTATTCAAACGGTCATGCAAACGGCACTATCGGATTTCTAGACCTGCTAGATCTAAGAAATCGGAGTAAGCAATCCGATAAGGAGAGCTGCATTTCAGCTCAGTAACCAGATTTCTCAGTGCATGTGGACTCTTACTCTGATTTCTTTCAGGTCTCTCAGTCCGAGCATGTGCGAAAACAGATGACGGTACTGGAAATAAGTGAGTAGCGCTGCCGCGAGACGCAGCAAAACACTTCTAGAGCGACGCTGAAACCAACTATGTTTGACTAAATGAAGGATTTAAATATTACATCTCCGAGATGGTGCACATTGATTGGATTACTGACCAAATCGGATTTACTGCAGTTATCGGACCATTAAGTGCATGCAAATGTACTCTGTTTAATCCCAAATGAACGTAGGCAAGATGACAAAACAGCGTAATGCAAATGATATCAGTCAATCAAACCAAACTGATTCCCAGAAACTTTTAAGGTGAAAGTTTGGGAAACATTTACATAAATCAAATTTTCCCACCTAAAAATGCACACATTTGGTGTCTGATGTTTTTTCACAGGAGATGCAAACAGCAAGATTAGTCACTACTATTCATTTAACTTGTGTCTTTTTAAACAAACATCTTGGCTGACCAACCTCATTAAGGGTAGTGTGAAAACTGCCATTGTGGGTCATTCTCCTTTTGAAGTGGGAATTCAGGTGATTATATTTTTTACAGAAATCTTCCGTCCCAAAACTAAATCTAAATATGTTTGTCATCATCTATTATCATCTATGCAAACAGGAGAGCTTAATTCCAAACACATTTTACAGTCTCTGGTGTCGTATGAATATGGTGCAACACCACTGACTGTGACTCCAGTGACATTGGTTAAAACTGAGGTTTCTGTAAATTGGCTGACTCACTGGGGACCATGCGCAACTACTTTAAACCAGCAAAAATGATATACTGCATTATTTTGAAGAGATTTTATTTACCCAATCATTAAAGCATGATACCAGTGTGCTGCCTGATAAACAAAATTATTTATAAATTAATAAAATATGGTGAGTAAGTGTGGACCTGCCTTCTCTGCCTTGAGATGCTTCCTCTCTCATGAGCTGAGACCCAAAAAAAAGCAGTTTAATAGAGCTGAAAATACTATATTGAAATGTAATGAGTCCTCATTAATCCAGTTAGCCAAATCTCTGCGGCAAATGATGATTTTAAATAAAAGAATTTTCAAATGTAGTGCAAACTATATATATATATATATATATATATATATATATATATATATATATATATATATATATATATATATATATATATGAATGATAGATAGATGTAAACATAAGTTTTATACAAATACAAAGATCAACCTCTTTAAAAAAAGAGCTTTCACTTAAAAATGGTTGGACACTGGTTTTACAGATCAGAGCAACTGAAACAGGAGAATAATAAAGTAAAAGTATTATTTACTCTTAGATCATCTGTGTACGTACATACCAACATTTGGAGCTGTGCCTAATATGTTAAGCATTTTAAGCATCTTTTTCAGCCCTGCAACCTTTGCCACATGCTTTCCGACTCCAAATGAAGAATAACTCCACAGATATGAAAACGGCGAAAGGTCACTTTAAACGACCGAGTCTCCCGTACCTGCTCTTCAGCTGCTCCACTTCTGCCGACTTATCCACCTGCGAAAACACGTCGTCATTTTCAATTATTTTGTTTCACAGCGTCAAAGTGTTTTTAACTGAATAACTTTTGGAGGAGTACCTGTGTCTCAGCCTGCACTGGGGCCTCCTGAGCGAGCTGAGCTTTCAAAGCCTCCACCTCTGCACATCTGGCCTTCAGCTCCGTTTCTGCACCACACACACGGTCCTGCAGATCTAACAACACACACAAAAGAGGGAAGGTTCCTCACACGGCACCGACGGGAAAACATGTATTACACGATATCTATAATAATATACAAAACTCAAAACCTTGCCAAAGGTTGAAAATAATAATCGACAACAGAAGCAACAGTTTCATTCTCTACTCTTTAAAAAGCTGCTGGGTCAAGACCGTATACAAATAAACTGATCTTTATACTGAGGGTAGTCTCAGCTAGGGCTGGGCAATATGGCAAAATATCGTTATCGTGACTAATCATTTCACAAAACAACACGCTATACCTGTTTAACTGCATTTACATGCCAAATACAATCAAAAACTGTTTTTTTTAAAACATAGCACTTCTGGTTAATTCTCTGCTCAGATGTCTGAAAAAATAAAACACTGATGCATCATGAAATTTTCTTACAGTATCGCGATATTAGATTTTTGCCGTATCGCCTGCCTCAGCCACTGAATACTCTGCCCACACTAAGGAGGGGGTCGATTTCATTATGTATTGAAAATATGGATTTAAAAAAAGAAGAAAGGTAAACTATGTATTGATAAAAAAATCTGTAATATTTAACATCTTTCCAGATTCCATTTCACATCACAGCGTACCGGAACATACTGTACGTGCATCTACATGCCCCTACTGCACATGCATGTCGGCTGTTTGCATATTAACGCACTCGAATGCAGAAGTTTGAGAGTTTTGTTGATTTTAAGTGCACAAATGTTTGTCTTTGCTGAGTTTAACATACCTGAAAAAATTAAATATAAATCATAAAAAATGTGCCATAACATTTGCACAGGCTACATTTACGCTTTATTTTTCCCCCAATAAGTTAAATTCAGCAAATATACAGTAATTGCGCATTAAAACATGCCGAAGTGCGCTCTCTAGAGGACGTGTTTTGAGAAATAGATCGTATCCTGTGCGTCTGATGCTGTTGCCTCTTCTGCTTTGATCGGGTGCCGCTGCTCACCAGCCTTCTGGACCGGCTTGACCACCACTGAGCTTCTTGCTTTACAGCGCTATGCAGTCCTCAGCCTCAGATCTTCTCTTTTCCCACTTTGTACTATAAAACTTCATACTAATGTTTGCTATCCGGTGTCGACCACTGGAGGACGGGTTCCCCTTCTGAGTCTTGGTTCCTCTCAAGGTTTCTTCCTCTTTTAGGGAGTTTTTCGCTCATGGGGGCCCAGACCTGGATTTTTCTTTTCTTTTCTCTCTGTAATGCTGATTGTTCTGTAAAGCTGAATATAATATAAATAAACTTTGCTTTGCTGACTGACTGACGAATCTGAATGTTGTGTACCACACGTACACAAGTGAGTCTGATATTAGCTGCAGGCTAAACTGAGTCTGTCAAGATTGTCAGCTGCATTCCGATGGGAAGATCTGTGCATCCATGCGAACACGCTTTCCATCCAACGGAAAACTCATTTTTAAATGCAAAGCACTTCATGGAACTGGCTTGTAACTCACAATTAGGCAGGTGGAGGATTCACCATAGGGGGCGCCACTAGCTGTTGTATAGTTTTTAATGCTTCATAAGAGCAGTCATTCATATCGCTCAGCAGTTTATATGAAGGATTAATGAGACATAACCGTGTCCCACAGGCGGACGTGTCCCGCTTCCCACAGGTGTGTTTGCTCTTACATTTCATGCAACCCTTTGCATATCAATCAAATTGACCTTTCCGGTCAAAATTGGCAGTTCTTGGCCACACTTAACTTCATAAGCCCAACTGGGACTGGATTTGTGTTTGTATTTTTCAGAGAGCATCTGATTAAAAAAAATAAATAAAACAAAACAAACCAAATCACATCTCTTCTGTAATAAAACACATCCGGATGGCAACAGAACGATTACAGGAGGAGCGAGTTCCGGGCTGATTTCTATAAACATGGACGTTCACACGTAGTCCCTTCATTGTGCTCTATTCATATGCAAAGCTGATGTTATTGTGCATATAAAGTAATGCTTTAATTTTGTGTAGCTGCATGTGAATATAAAGTGGTTTATACATCCAGCTGCCATTCCAGTCACCCCTGCACGACTTTAACCCTGATTTGCTTCGACAGAAGAAATGAGCAAATTTTCAGCCGACTGAGCTCTGGAGTGATCGGAGACCCTCTGATATTATCGCACTTGTGTGATATTTACTCAAAGACTCCTCTGAAAAGGTCAGTAAGTGAGCACTCAGCAAGCGATTCAAACAACAGCCAATCAGAGAGCGGAGCTGCGAGTGAAACAAAGGCAGGTAAGAGCTGTTCCCATGTTTATAGTGTATCCAGACGTCGGGTCACTGTCTTTATAACTACAGCTCAGCTGCCAGTTTGACCGGAAATGTTCGTCTATCAGTGGCTGTGTTCACAAGTAAAGATTTTTACCAACCCCACTGAACACATTCTTACTAAGACGGAGGCGTTTGTTAACTCTACTCAACAATCTGATGGAAAATCTCCGTTTACATGCTAACTACAAGTAATCTGAGCCAAAATGAGGCGCATGCGTGGAGTAAAACTCAGTGTAAACATTACCACGACGGCGAACATCACGTGAGGTCCAGTCAGAGCGAGAGGAGTTCTCAGTTGCCGCGTTTGTGTTTTGAATTGCTTTCAAATATCGGCAGAAAAACGTGCTTCACGTGTATTAAGGAAGTGGCCAGAGGAAGACGTCATGTTCCGAGAGATAAGCTGGACGCCCGTCCCGCCGCCAAGCTCAAACTCTGTCTTCTTCGCAGACCAGTTCCTGCTCCCTCCAGGTTGAACGTTCTAAACTTTCAATACGGTGCGAAGTTCCTGATTGGGAATGTAATCGGATACAGCTGTTTACAGGATTACCCACCTTGTTCAATCGGATAGAAAACGTATTCCGAATGGCCTCAATCGGACTTGTCCACATTTAATTCTCATTCAGAATAGACGCGTTCTGTTTGGATTGAGCTATTAGTTGGATTATTGCGCTGCTTGGAAATGGGGCTACTGTAATATCACCGTTTCTCAACCCTATTAATCCACAATTTGTGCTTCTGCTGCACATAGAAGCACAATCCCAATCCAGTAGATTTAGCTTTGTGTTGATATCCCAGGAGATCTGGGATTTCCAGGTCCTTTTCGCAGCCAGAACTCGTTAAAATGCGTTAAACTCTCTTAGCCTTGTTGTCTAAGGTGAGCGCCCTCACAACAAAAAGACAAGAAATCTGTTAAGACTTGTTGTGTACTGTACACTGCAGGCTGAGTAAGGCTGGGTATTTCGCTTCTCGGGCGGACTGTTTTGTTTTGATCAATCGGCCGCCCCCCCACCCCCCCAACACAGTGCGACATCGACCTGGAAAATCCACAAAAATCACGTGTGCGCAGACAGGACTACATTTGTCAGACCACCGCTGAGTTTGCAGAAAACCAGCAGGTAATCCAGCCTGTAATTTTCTCAGGGGAGGAGGGAGAAAACATTGATGTGGCCGATCTAGATGGCAATAAAATCAGAGAGGAGCTCCTGTAAAAGGGAAATTACCCCAGCACCCAATGTAAACTGAATAAGTAGGGCTTTAGTTAGAAGCACTGATAGTCAGAAATCTGGCTTATGAAAACAGAGTAAATGTACCAGTGAATTTGCTGGCCTCCTGTTGGGCTTTTTCCAGTTGAGCCTGTAGGGCGGCGCTGTTGTCCTGCATCTGCCTCGACTCTGCTTTGACTTGCTCCAACCTCTGCTGCAGAGCCTGTTCAGCCTCCACACGACCAGCCTGCGTGCGCGCACACACACGCACGCACACACACACACACACACACACACACACACACACACACACACACACACACACACCCCTTTATCCTGGAGTCTCTTCCTAGAAAACAGGTTCTTGGGACAACACAAAAACCCAAACCACCAACCAAACCTTGAACCTTGCTGTGTCACTACTGTTTACTAAACACCAAATCCAACTGGTACTGAGCACATTCCTTACAAGGGCACAGTCTGACATACAACTAAGACTGAATCACTTCCTGTCAGTATAAAGCGGTTGCACTATGTTAATATTGCGTTATTTATGTGGTTTCTGGCAGGATGAAATGCTGTTATCTATGATAAATGGGAAAAAAATGCTTGTAGCATAGCTAAAATAGCAGTCTTCTTACAGCTATTCACTTTTACAGAGAACAGTACAACGGTATGTCGGTGTCAGTAAACCATACATTTAGTCTGTGATTTTAACTTGACAGTGCAAGGAAAGTCTGATTTAGGCATGAGGTTTGCACAGTGCTAAGCCAATGACTACATCTTCCTCAAAACTCCAGTGTGTCTTTAGTTCTTTGTGATTTCAAATAATCAGCACTACATTTTACATTGTATTAAGGTTTCATGATGAAGGGATCAAACAGTCGAAAATTACTCTGAATAAACCCTTTTATATTAAATCCCTTTTAAAACTAATGTTTTTCTTCTGTAAACTCAGTTTTAGAGATGCAAGGTTTTATTCTGAGAGCGACAGTATACCACATATACACACACACACACATATATACGTATATATACACACACACACACACACACACACACACACACACACACACACACACACACATATATCCATTTTTGACAGACTTTAAAAATACCCGTTACTCTTTACATTGTGTGTACATTTCATAATGAACGGATTAACAGAAACGGCCCAAAATGACTTGGGCAAAAAAGTCTGGTTCCACTGACTTACATTAAAAGTAAAGTAAGTTTTTTTCCTTCTCCTGTAAAGTTACCATTTTGGAGATACGAGCTTTTCTTCCGACAACGGCGATATATATTACACATACATATACACACACACAGAATCATTATTTATAGGGTACTTTCTACTGGAAGCTGGCTGTCCTAAATCCTAACCCGCATATTTCAACTTATGAAAATATTTAATTTTAGTACTTTTCTCAGTTAAAAGATTGATTTGAGTTCACTTTTTTAAATAAATAAAAAATGTAAAAATTGCTGTCTCTTGTTTTCAGTCACTACTGAAACACAGATTCCATAGGCTGAAGCTTATTTTAGTCACATTTGGGCATTTTAGAGCAGGAAGCAAAACTTTATCCCTGTCCCTCATGGCCACACAGTGAACAGTTACATCCCATTGCTTTGAAGTAAATGTGTCCCAAAGTCTGAAAATCAGTGCGTATCATTAAGATCTTTCACTACTGAACACACATTATTTGTTCTTATTACTACGCCGATAATGATGAAATGGATTCGGTAGAGCCATATAATTGTTTGACATGCACAGTGGACAGTTTTTCTTCTGACTCCAGGTGACCTCAAGATGGGACACTTACTTTTGCCTGTTTCAGCTTTTCTTCTGCAGCAGCCACTTTAGTCTCCAGAGCCTTCCTGCGCTCCTCCTCGGCACGCTGGGCGTCGGTGCGGTCTCTCAGTTCGCCGCTCAGGCGCACACAGTCCTGCCGCAACTTGGCCAGCTCCGCATTCTGCCTGTGAGTGTAACGCGTGTACTTGTAAGATACAAGACAAAAGAGCCAGATGGAATGACAATTACAGCTCAGGGTAGATGAAAGGGTGAACGAGGACTATGCTAACGGCCTTTGCAAGATCAGGTTAAGGCTGTAAAGCCCTTCAGTTCTTCGGTCTTGGGGCACACGTGCTGAAGGAGACGGAAAACAACAAGAGGAACAACGCTAAAGATACAATCAGACATTCCAGCCTGGGTCTCCAGCAAAAGACTAGCCCTGAATGGGTGCCAGAGAATGTGTGAGTGTGGAGCTATCGGAGGTACTCCAAGTTAAAGAGCCAAGTGTAGGCTCAGTGTCCTGCTGCTGTTGAGCCAAATCCCAGCCCGACTGTCTACGTATTTGCTTTCTAACCGGCTGGTTGCCTCCTCACATGTGTGAGAATGATTCTTTTTCTCTGTGTGTTTGTGTACCTGATCTGAACAATGCTGGTGGTCTGGTTCAGGGACTCTCTAAAGCCAGCAGCATACTTCAAATGACAGAAGAACTAAACAAAACCGATATACCGCCAAATCTTCTGTCAGGAACTCACTGACGTTCAGCATCATTAGAGGCTCTGTGCAGTGATGCTGGCAAACTGGTGGACCAATCGCAGTAAAGGGGAGGGCTCAGAACAAACCATACAAACTGTGTCACATTTCCAGGTTTAAGTTGCACCAATCTATTTTGATGCCATAATGCAACTGATCAGACATGAGGTCCTAGACTAGACTCAGTGATACAGATGTGGGCTGCGTTCAGCCCCGACAAAACATAGCAGAACACTTACCTGAATAAAGACTGGCGTATTAAATAGCTGATTCTATTAAAAAGACTTTACAATAAATTCCTTACGACAAAGGTCTACTGAGGTTTACAACTGCTGTGTACACCAATCTGCAGTGGCCACAGTTGCAGACTCCACTGTGTGCACTGCCTTTTTAAACATAGTGGGGTTTATATACAGGTCACTGCTGATTGGGTAATACCTCCGACACACCCACCAAACGGTCAACGTACCAAGCCTGTTGCACTCCGTTTCTCACTTCAGCACAGCATGCCATACAACCTGGAAACTATAGCAAAACAGTGCAATGTTTTTACATTTGAAAGTCCCCCTGATGTTTTTAAAGCTGGGTGGATGCAAATGATAACTTCTATCTGGGCCACTTCCATGTGTTCCTACACTAGACACACTGGCACAAATCTGACCTTTTCAAATCAGATCTAGGCCACTTCGAACTCAGCAGTAAGGCTTATAAATGTGGCATAGCTAATAAGACACTCTTTTGCTTGGAAACAAGTGCCTCTCCATATGTACCTGCTCTCAGCCTGGCTGGTGGCCTGGTTCAGGGCATCTCTGAGGATGGTGTTCTCCTGCTGCAGACGGGCCAGCTGTGCGGTGGGGCCGTTCTCCAGTTGCTCCTGCAGGCTCTGGATCTGTGAGGAACCACACACATTCATGAATTACATTTGCACAGCTCAGCACGCAAACTCCTACGATACCCCAAAGAGCCAAGAGGCACAGAGGACTAGGACAAGAGGTACAAGCTGTTCGTTTAGGTTTTGAAGGATGCCAGACTTTCTACTGCAAACATGGCATTATCTAGGAAATGCATATATAAGTAATATATATGTATAAAAGCAAGTCGAATTGTTCTACAACCATCTGTGTTTCAGTCTTGGTTTCCATCTGTGTAATTTTCTTCAGCTGAAGGAAAGTTTAGACTGGTCAGATGCCAACAGCGTCTAAACAACATCCAATTTTAATTCCAGAAATTTGGAAGTTCAAGCAGCAGATCTGGTCACTTGAACAGCTAACGCAAGCTAACTTAACCTTTTCGGTCAGCTTCTTCAAGGGTAGATGTTTCAACACTGGTGATAATTGTAAGCCAATGTTGTTTGAAATTGTGTGCCTTGAGTTTTAGAATCCCAAATTTAGCATCTAATATAAATTTAACATAACCTCATATATACACCAGAAGGGACCCATCAGGGCCTTCTTTGGCTTCAGAGAAGGCCCAGTGATCTCTGGGAAAATGTGAAACTTATTTCATTTTAAGAACCAAGTTTGCACTTAAACTTCACAGATAACAGTACAATTCTTACTGCATTGTTAAGTTCTGGGGAAAACTGAGCCAGACTGGTCAGGTTCCTGACTGCGAGTACAAGTGTTGGCACTATATAAGAGCTCTCTATTGAAAGTGTCACTGTGAAACTGCTACACAATCATGTGATCATGTCTGTCACAACCTTCAAGTAAAACAACGCATTTTTTAGATTATTAGAATAAATAATTTTCAATTATTAGAATCCCATATGGACACTAGCAGAGGTCAGCATCATAGTAGAGATGGGTTCTTCTTGTTTCGACATTGAAACAAGTTGAAAGCTCAGCTGTAATAACCAGTCTGAAACAGATACAGCCACACAATAACAGATCACACCTTCAATTCTGACAGGCAAAGTAGTAGCAAGCAAGAACCTGGGGGTATTTTAATGAAACTGGAAACTAAACAGAAACAGAAACTGATGACGTTTACGCTGGTGGCTCCACACAGGCCGCAGCGAAATGCATACGTCTTATCAAGGCACGGAAAACCACAGTGATTTCTGAACTCTGACCTTGCTGTTGAGCTGCTGGGACTGGAGGGTGTGGTCATCATAAGAGGCCTTCATGCGGGCGTGCAGCGCAGTGATCTCCTGCTCACGAGCACTCAGCACTGAACTCAGCCTCGTCTCCACAGATGTCAGCTTACTCTTCTCAGTGCTCAGCTCCTGTCAGACAAAACATCAGTTCTACTGGAATTGTGTGGCCAGTCTGATTTGTGTACGTCAGTTTTTGACATGATTTGAAAATGCCTGTTGCCCTATACACTGTGTTCAATTCATGATGAATGGTCAAAAAAATAAATAAAACTTTGACCAAAATGACTTGGAAAAATGTCTGGTTCCACTGACTTACATTAAAAGTACAATTGTTTATTTCCTTCTCGTACACATATTTACACACACACACACACACACACTGGGTGCACAGGTAAGACAAATGACGTCAGTATAGACGCTACCTTGGTGAGCTCTCGTAGGCGTGTCTTGGCTGCAGCTGCATTCTCCTGCTCAGCAGACAGGAGCTTCTCCTTCTCCTCCAGCTGCTTCTTCAGAGCAGCCAAGGGGTCTCCCTTCTGAGACGCCTGCCGAGAGATGGAGAAAATGAATGCAAATGCAAAGACAGTCAATGAGACAGACGGGAACAAGGAGTTAAGGTGAGAAACTGTTGCAGTATTGGAGTCGTACCAGTTGCCAGCTATCAGCTCCCGCCTTGTCACCGATGATCTCCAAAAGTTTTTGTATCTCGGATTCACTGAACACAGAGCTGCTCAGGGTGGCCACAAGCGTTTTAAATGGCAGCAGCAGAGGCACGTCTGCTGCATCCACAGTAACTGCTGTAAGAGATGTTAGGGTAGAAATTCAATGGGAAAATTGCCTTACATCGATCATTAGCAAATATATTTATTTGGGGGAAAAACCCCACTCCAACAGTCAACAAATGCTAACATTGGTCTCTGAGGAGCAGAGGAATGGGACAAGGGGTTTAATTATTTATTGAAAGGAAAAATAACCCTCTGAACTCCTGTAATGACCTGTTACTTAGCAAATGCACAAAAAAATGATGGGCTTATCTGGACAGTCAATACGCTTTATGGCCTTTCAGAAAAATGTCACTCTAAAAAGTTGATGCTGCTTTAAAGAATTAAAGCAAGTTTGGGAAAGTTTTTGTCGAAATGGCTATTAGCCACATGAGCATATTGTTCCAAGCCATAACGCTGTAGCACCCACCTGGCTCTGCCTTCTTCCTGGACCTCTTCTTGGAAGGAGTTTCAGGTTTGGGTTCCTCAGATTTTGGTGGAGCTGCAGCCACTGGTACAATCTGGGCAACCACTGGCTCCTTAGTGACCTTAGCAGCTTTTGGTTCTTTGGCAACCTTAGTGACCGGTTCCTTGGAAACCTTTGCAGCTGCTTCCTTAGCCACAGGCTCCTTGGCAACCTTAGCCACAGACTCCTTGGCAACCTTAGCCGCGGGCTCCTTGGTGGCAGGCTCCTTGGCAACTGTTTCCTTGGCGACCTTCGGAGCGGGCTCCTTGGCGACCTTCGGAGCGGGCTCCTTGGCGACCTTCGGAGCGGGCTCCTTGGCGACCTTCGGAGCGGGCTCCTTGGCGACCTTCGGAGAGGGCTCCTTGGCGACCTTCGGAGAGGGCTCCTTGGCGACCTTCGGAGAGGGCTCCTTGGCGACCTTCGGAGCGGGCTCCTTGGCGACCTTCGGAGCGGGCTCCTTGGCGACCTTCGGAGCGGGCTCCTTGGCGACCTTCGGAGCGGGCTCCTTGGCGACCTTCGGAGAGGGCTCTTTAGCGTCCTTTGTGGCCTGCTCTTTAGCAACAGGTTCCTTAGCAGCCTTAGCAACAGGTTCCTTAGCAGCCTTAGCAACAGGTTCCTTAGCAGCCTTAGCAACAGGTTCCTTAGCAGCCTTAGCAACAGGTTCCTTAGCAGCCTTAGCAACAGGTTCCTTAGCAGCCTTAGCAACAGGTTCCTTAGCAGCCTTAGCAACAGGTTCCTTAGCAGCCTTAGCAACAGGTTCCTTAGCAGCCTTAGCAACAGGTTCCTTAGCAGCCTTAGCAACAGGTTCCTTAGCAGCCTTAGCAACAGGTTCCTTAGCAGCCTTAGCAACAGGTTCCTTAGCAGCCTTAGCAACAGGTTCCTTAGCAGCCTTAGCAACAGGTTCCTTAGCAGCCTTAGCAACAGGTTCCTTAGTGATGGGCTCTTTGGCAACCTTAGGGACTGGTTCTTTAGTGACAGTCTCTGCAGCAGCGTCCACTGGCTTAGCAAGGGCTGGCTCTACCTTTGCAACCTTCTTCTTCTTCTTGTCTTTAGGGGATGGTGCAGATGGAGCAGCCACTACGGCAGCCTTAGCTGGAATGACCTCAACTTCTGCTTTAGGTTCAGGAATCACAGGCACTGGAACAACTGGGACCTCGACCACAGGAACAGGCTCTTGTACAGCTGTGGGTTCTGGTTCCGATTCTGGTTCGCTAGTCTCCAAAGCAAGTTCAGGACCACAGCCCTGTTCCGGAAGCTTCCCATTGGGTTTCTCCTCCTTCTTCTTGGCTTTGGTTTTTTTCTCTGATGCCTTCTTCTTTTTGTCGACACGAGAGGGTTGGGTCTTAGCTAATTCGCGACGTTGCTTGGCCAGGGCTTCTTCATATGACGTCTCCTTCATAGAGAGAGTGGACACCAGGGCAATGCCGATGGCTGAAACCACCATGAAGCCACCAAACACCATGATGCCTAGAGTCTGAGGGTCATACACATCCATCTCTGCTTAGTCCTGTTCCACCGCTAATCCTGTTTCTGAAACAGAATAAACAGCATGTGAGGTCCACTGGGGTACCATCCCAAGAGACATGATAAGGCAACCCTTGGCATTCACCATGGAATAATAATACTGTCTCTGGAGATGGCTTATTCTGAAATGGACACTGGAGGAAAAAAAAAAAGAATGAATCGGATGCAAACCCGTAACAAATGAAGTCTGAAATAGCACACAGAGTGTGATGTCACACTGTTGATATCATGTGCGATTTATTCTTCCTGTGGTGAGTTAGAGTGTTTCAGTAGTTTGTTTTAGATGGTCATCTTAAGTGATGTGATGGAGAGACTAATAAATTGTGTAAAAATGCTTACTTTGAGGAAAACAATATCAGCACCATATTCAACCCAGGAACATGGAGCTTGAGGCCTGGCAGTCTGTAACACTACATGTGGCAAGCCTCAAAAAAAATGCATGTGCTGGTCTCAAACTCAATCTCAATATTAATCAGCAAAATGGAAATAATTTCCCCCTCAAAGTGTTCAGCCTTATAATGGCTATCCAATATCTGTCGCAACTAATATCACCTACTATTTTTTTATTGCCATTTTGAGCAAGTTCTTATACTCAAAGTACAGATGACATTACATCTTAATTCTGAGAAAATTTAACTCAATCCAAGTCAAACTTTTTTTTTTTCTATCTTGCTTCAAATCTTCTCAAAAAACAACTTCCCTGAGGCCAATGTGTGATATTATGCCCACAAGACAAATCCACATTACTCTACAAAGTTGTCTACTCAGGTAAAGGTACAAAAAAGGTCCCCTCCTTCACTCTGCTTGTCTCAAAGCCCTTTTCACCGAGCAATGGCAGCTCCCCAACTCTCGACCACTGGAAAGCAGCTCACGTAATGCTGTCCAAAGATCATCCC
Organism: Pygocentrus nattereri; assembly: GCF_015220715.1. Classification (NCBI taxonomy): domain Eukaryota; kingdom Metazoa; phylum Chordata; class Actinopteri; order Characiformes; family Serrasalmidae; genus Pygocentrus; species Pygocentrus nattereri. Next base: position 7,674,593 of record NC_051235.1, read on the forward strand.
ATCCCACTCGGCACACTTCATTCCACTCCACAGGTCTGCAAATGGCTCTCCAATTTCCATGTGATCAGTCTGTAGTAGCAGTAGCAAACAATAACCCCCTCTTCCACTCATACACGACCCCCTGATGAATGTGTGTTTGCACTAGCTGGAGGTTTTCTGACTGGAATGTCAGAAAGACGGCCCAAGAACCCACTGGGCACTCGCACCACATGCAGAGAGGCCCTGAGGTGAGCAGTAAACCCGACTTTTTCCGTTCAATTACATCACAGTTTCTTTGCAGGAGCATGAACTAAGAACGAAATCAGCATGTTCATAACTTGCCCCTATTATCTCCCATTCATTTTTAGCCATGATAGCTCTGGTAGGCAAAGTAACTGCTGCTTTAAGAGCACTACATGAGCAGTTCATACAGGTAGAACACAAAGCTGAAGGTATAAATAAGGTTCTAGAGTAATCCTGGGATCAGGGTCCCCTGATTCTAACAATGTACTGACAGTATTGCAAAAAAGCTCAAATTAGTTTGATTTCTGCATCTGATTAAGTTTGAGGGTTGAGACATTCTGTTAGCAAGTGCTAACTTGTGGGAATGTCTGCATTTGTGGTTGTTGGTTCAACTTTAAATGCAAAAGATTTGGTTAGATCTTGCACGCTGCTTTACACATCAAGCTAAACGATGCATATCGAGTGGGGGAAAAAATTTGACTGCCAGTTTCAACAAACCAAACTCATTGCATGCTTTGTCCAATGAGAACTACAGGTGAATCTGAAAACCTGGTTGTGTTGTTAGCCATAAGTATCTGGACAGTTATTGTTATAATCTAGATAATTTGTTCTGGTCTAACTGCCTAGTCAGACATCCCTTCCATTACCTACACTGACTTTTTTTTGGTTCCCTTATAAGCCAGTTGAAAAGGTCTTTACAGAACCATGATTGTAAATGTGATGTGAGGAAAGGTTTAAAGCACCCCCACATAACATGAAGGTTCTATACCACTTAAAAGCTTTTCCTAGAACCATGCATCCAAGCCACATTTTTGTGACATGGCAAAGATTTAATATCAAAGTACCCAACCCCATTTTCATCCCAGCAATTTGGTTTTCCGATGACCGATAAGCTGAAAAAGTCAAAAAGGACCATATTGAAACAAATACTATACTTACATACATTACATGCCATGCTACAGTAAATCCAATTAAAAAGACAAATATTTACTCTCTTTGTAATAAAACAGTGTGTCCTTTTATTACTGATGATACCCACGATAAACTCAGAAAAGTATATTGCGACATAATCCATCATAATAATCATCGTATTACCCACCCTTATAAATCCGACGCATGAACACCCAGAGAAGTTGCATGCAGAGAGACACATCCCCAAACCTTAATGTGCTTAGTGGTGTATCCTGGGGAAGACGGGCCATGCCGCAGCTTCAGTCATTAACCCCTTCTGCAGGATCTCTGGTATTGCATAACACTAATAACGTCACGCTGCCAAACAACCGGCACTCGTTATTCAAACTGATTCCGGGTCGTTAAAGCTTGAAGACCCTTCTACGGGCACAGATGACCTTTTATCTTTCTCCTTTCCAGAACATCTGGCATCAGCTTGAGATAAAGTCTGATATAATCCACTCATTTGAAGTTAATGAGTGGCAGGGAAGCGAAATGAAACAGAATCCTGAAAGAAATGGAGCTACACTCTTAAAAAAAGATGGTTCTTCAGGGGTTCTGCCGTTCTAAATAGAACCATTTCATGTTTAAACAACTTTCTGCATGTTGAGGTTTCTTCAGATGGAGAATGTGTGGCATGTGGTTCTACAAAGCCCCCAAAAGGGTTCTTCTACTGTTACAATGTCAAGTTTGTAACAATATATAGCAGCAGAAAGGGCACTTCTAGAACCATATACAACACATTCTCCATTATCTGAAGCACCATTCAGAACTATAAGGTTCCACACAGAACTCTTCTATATAGAACCATTCCCTTTCTAAAAACGGTTGAAGAAGCATCTTTTAAGAGTGATACTGTTCACAGACCAACATCTTTTACCTGGACTTCTTCTCAAAGCAGCGGCCTCCACTGACCCCTCTCCTCTCCCAGAATGTGAAACGTGTACAAAGGCATGCAAGAACTTTCTTCACTTAGACATGAGCAGGCAGGGGAAGAAAGTGACCTGAAGGAAGAGCTAAACGGGTTTTTCCATGAGCGTTGGTTCGAGGGCAGCAGCAGAGTCCGAGGCTCCTTTGGGCCACATCATCTTTAGCTGCACTTTTATAGCGTCCGTGGTCAGGAGTGAGGAGTCCAGCACGAGCGAAACGGAGCTCGACCCGAAAATTCTCAGTTAGACTCCGCAAATAAGACCTGGTTCATTCAAAGCAGGGAGGTTCGGTTTGGAGAAGAGGGGAAAAAGCTGGCTTCGCTTTTCTTCTCAGTCAGAGAAAGTTTACACAAAAAACGGTCAAACGTCCCGAAACCGAACAGCTTCCGACGCTTTTAAACGCCTTTCCGAAGGAACTGGGAAAAGGCAGCGGCTCTGAAACACCCCTGAACCCCTCAATCCGCCTTTAGCCTGAATGTTTGCTCGCAAAGAAAGACGTTTAAACGGAGGAAAAACGGGAGACTTACCAGACACTTCCAGCCAGTGATTCGGACTCGCCGCTGACTGTGGAGTCGTGGCACTTTCTGTGAGCTGGCGCAGCGCCCGCCTCCCGGCCGAACTCGAGGAGAGTCAGAGAGCGCTGATTGGACGCAGAGCCGTCAATCGCAGCCGCGCGGACCAATCGCGTTAAAGGAAGTCCGCGAAGAGGAAAAAAAGGCTCAATGAATGGGGTTTGTAGTCCAATTTCGCACAGCGCTGGAATGTGCGCAGGAATAAGCCCCAGAAGGAAGCTGAGAACCGTTAGTACACGTTTCAGAGGTTTCTGAAGAGCGTTTAAAGCCCGGAGTGTGCTGGTGACGTGTTTCTTGACTGCGTCTGTGCCTCAGGGCTGCGTTTCAGTTTCACGTGATTTGCCTAGGCTGCTGATTAGTTTGAGATAAAGACGCCGCCAAGACGCCTTTACGTTCAGCACAAAGCGTGGGGGAAGATACTCGGCGGTTACGTTAACCAGAGTTACGGTTACCGAGCTCTTTACAGGGGCAAACTTCACAGAGAGCGAGCGCTAAAGACTCGTCATCACTTTTAGGGGTCAGGGTCGTTGCCCCCACCCCCTCCCTCTGCTTTCCTAAAGTCTCTCTCTCTCTCTCTCTCTCTCTCTCTCTCTCTCTCTCTCACTCTCTCTCACTCTCTCTCACTCACTCACTACAACAACACTGAAGCTGTTCCACACAATGACGACCATACATATACGCACATTTAGGTCTGTTGACTAAAATAATGAATCGTGATTAATCGCAGTTTTGTGCAGTTAATCGCGATTAATCATACTTTTCTACTCAAATTTGACCCTTAAGACTGATTTTTTTTCGCATTCCAAATGTGAAGTGCATTTTCTTCCAGCTATACTAGTGGACACCCCATTTCCCTTCTAAAATTCAGTAACATTTTTCTGTCGTACGAATGAAGGGTTCACTCCCATGATTTACCCAGAGTGGACACAGTTGTCAGTTTTCATCAGCAACGTCCACTGAGAGTAACAGAGGTTGCATGGTTACAACCATCGAGTGTATGTATTATGTCATATATACAAATATTGGCTCTGACTCCTTCGTGACTAGCCTCTCGCTCTCGTTCATACAGCTCAGTGGATTCTTGTTACAGTGAAGGCACTGTAGTTTCCACCTTGCTTTTGTTGGTTTGCTGCTCATTGATTTATCCATAGTGTAGTCTGTTCATGGTGTCCTCCAGTGATATTGTTACTGGGATTGCCAGCGTCAGTACTGTGTTTAACTTGTAAATGATATTGCAGGCTTGGCTTATTTGAGTGATAAACAAATTCACCACTGCAGTAGCTAGAAATAACTTATGTAGAGGGTCATCAGTGGAATGTCCAATTTTGAATCTTTATTTAACCCATAATGTATACACACACACACACAGCATTCAGACCCTTCCACTTTTTTATATTGTTATGTTGTGGCCCTGTGCTAAAATAAAAATTATGACAAAGTGAAAACTCTTTTACAAATTTTTGCTAATTTATTAAAAAGGAAAAACTCAAATATTGCATTGACATAAGTATTTAGACCCTTAGAGTTCTGTACTTAGTTGGAGCACCTTTGGCAGTGATTACAGCCTCCAGCCTTCTTGGATATAATGCCACAAGGTTGGCACACCTGCATTTGGGAATTGTCTGCAAATTCTCTCAAGCTTTTCCTGGTTGAATGCAGATTGTCGGTGGACAGCCATCTTCAGGTCTCTCCAGAGATGTTCCACTGTGTTCAAGTCAGGGTTCTGGCTGAGCCACTCAAAGATATTCACAGTGTTGTCTCTAAGCCACTCCTGTGTTGTTTTGGCTATGTGTTTAGAGTCATTGTCTTGTTGGAAGGTGAACCTTCGGCCCAGACTGAGGTCCCGAGCGCTCTAGATCAGGTTTTCATTAAGAATATCTCTGCACTTTGCTTCATTCAGCTTTCCCTCAACCCTGACCAGTCTCACTGTCCCAGCTGTTGAAAAAAAAATAATAACATGATGCTGCCACCACCATGCTTCACTGTAGGGATGGTATTGGACAGGTGATTAGCCTTGCCTGGTTTCCTCCAGACATAACGCTTAGAATTGAGACTAAAAAACTCTCAGTCTGACTTCAGGTGGGCTTTCATGTGTCTTTTACTGAGGAGAGGCTTCTGCCTGGCCACTCTTCCCAGATTGGTGGAGTGCTGCACGGATGGTTGACCTTCTGGAAGTTCCACCTATCTGCACACAGGAACTTTGGAGCTCAACCAGAGTGACCATTGGGATCTTGGTCACCTCTCTTACCCTCTAGGCCCCTCTCCCCCCGATTATTTAGTTTGGTGGGGTGGCCAGCTCTAGAAAGAGTCATGGTTGTTCCAAAACTCTTCCATTTAAGATTTATGGAGGCTTCTGTGCTCTTGGGAACTTTCAGTGCAGCAGAACATTTTTCTCCAGATCTGTGCCTTCATACAATCCTGTCTCTAAGCTCTACAGGCAGTTCTTTCCTCTTCATGGCTTGGTGTTTTGCTCTGATATGCATTATCAGCGCTGAGACCTTATATAGACTGGTGTGTGTCTTTCCATATCTTGTCCCATCCACTGAATCTACCATAGGTGGACTCCAGTCAGGGTGCAGAAATATCTTAAGGGTAATCAAGAGAAATGGGAGGCCCCTAGAGCTAAATTTCAAGTGTCATAGTAAAGGGTCTGAATACTTAAGTCCATGCAACATTTTAGTTTTTCCTTTTTAATAAATTTGCAAAAAATTCTCCTTATGGGGTATTGAGTGCAGATCGATGGAGGGAAAGTAAACAAAATGTGAAAAAGGTCTGAAGACTTTCCGAATGCATTGTATATAAACCTACTAACTGTCAACTGGTCTGAGGATCTTGTTTGAGCCTGGGTTGCTCATCGGGGCTCGGACCTGGATTTTCTTTTATTTTCTTTCTGTAATACTGATTGTTCTGTAAAGCCGCTTTGTGACAACATCTGTTGGAAAAAGCATTATATAAATAAATTTCGCTTGCTTGCTTTTGCAATAAGTTAGATTATTGCTTCACCCCATCACAGATCTCCAGCCGTAGCTGTGTGATTAGCACACTGTTGTCTTTTAAGCACTAGTATTTTCACCAGTGTCCTAGGCAAGTGGTAATCAAGATCCATTAACATGAAAGGTCCAGGCCAAGTGAAACAACTAAATAAAGAAAACCATTTTTTTTAATTGCATGATAGGACTAGAAGAATATAGAATTAACAACCATTTGTCACTGTGTTATTAGACCTCTGCATTTAACCCATCTGTGCAGTGAAACACCCACATACACGTACGCTAGTGAACACACACACTAGGGGGCAGTGAGCACACTTGCCCAGAGCAGTGGGCAACCCTATCCACAGCGCCTGGGGAGCAATTGGGGGTTAGGTGCCTTGCTCAAGGGCTCTTCAGTCATGGACTATCAGACAAGGGGATTGAACCGGCAACCTTCTGGTCACAGGGCTGGTTCTGTAACCTCCAGCGTAATCTTCACTTATTTGGATTCCATCCTAAACCTACTTTCCACAGACAAGGGGAATGTTTTAAGCACAGTTAAATCGGCTGATCTGAAATCCTGCTCAAGCAGTTAAAAGGTTTGATATTCTACTCTGTCCAGCTGAGTGTGTGTGTGATTTGCTGCATGTGGGTCCATGTTTGGAAAGGTTGTGCCCATGTTTGTAGAAAATAACATTAAACCCACGTCTGCTTCCTACTGGGGAAAATTACCGTCAGGGCAGTTCAGGTGTTATTTTTTGGCGGGTTGCGTCATGTTGCAAATCTCTGTTGACATATTTAAATTAAGTGAACGCACGGCCACATTTTGCATTGCTCAAGTGGTGAAAGACGTCAGTAATCTTTGTTTATGAATCGGCAAACGTGTTACCGCTATGCTGTTATGCTATGCGCTTAATGTTTTACAACTCTGGCCCATTGAGTTCACTTCTCTTCAGAAGTCAAAAATGTCATCTGACCAGGGGTGCCAAAACATTTGCATATAACTGTATATATACCAGAGCCCTGGAGACATCACCCACCCACACACACACACACACACACACACACTCACAAGGGTTTGTTTGCTTCCTGAACGTTTGACAAACATGGTTTAGCAAGAGGTGACAGTAACTACAGGAACCTCTGCAGGTTAATGATCCCTGACTACTGTTTCACTTTCACAAGAAAGAGAGTGAATGAGTGCGAGTGAATGAGTGACAGTCAATAACTGAATGAGTGCGAGTGAATGAGTGACAGTCAATGACTGAATGAGTGAGAGTGAATGAGTGTAAATGAATGAATGAGGGTGAATGGGTGAGAATGAATGAGAGTGAATGAGTGAGATTAAGAGTGAAAGTAAATGAGTGAATGAGTGAGAATAAGTGAGATTGAATTAAGGTAAATACATGTGTGAATGAGTGAGAGTGAATGAGAGTGAAAGTAAAGGAATAAAAGGTATGAGTGAATAAGTGACAGAGTGAATCAGAGTAAATTCAGATGATTTACTCCAAAAATGACTAAACATTTCATGACACACACACACACACACACACACACACACACACACACACACACATCTTCTAAACTGCTTCTCCTTCTGGGTGGCAGGAGGTGCTGGAGCCTATCCCAGCGGTCATCGGGCAGAAGGCAGAATACACCCTGGACCAGTCCATCGCCAGTCCATTGAAGGGCAAGAACTTCATGACAACAATTTTAAACGTATCTATCCGTGGAAAACTTCTGAGTTGTTGTATCAGGCTTGTCAAATGTAGCACCTGTATCCCTCAACAGATTTCTACAATTCAACAACATATTTCTACCATGTATCAGAATTCTATGATTCATCAACAGATTTCTACCATTTATCAGAATTCTGTGATTCACCAACAGAGTTCTACCATTTTTCAGAATTCTATGATTCAACAACAGAATTCTATCATTTATCAGAATTCTATGATTCGTCAACAAAAGTCTCCAATTACTAGAATTCTCTATCAACAGAATTCTACGATTCATTAAAATTGTACACTGACAATCAACAGAATTCTATGAATCACCAACAGAATTCTACAGTTCATTACAATTCAACCGAATTTTACCATTTATCAGACTTCTACAATTCATCAACAAAATTCTATAATTCATTGGAATACTATATCAACAGAATTCAACAGTTCACAACTTGTCAACAGAATTCTACAATTAGTCAAAAGAATTCTGTACGTCAACAAAATGATATAATTCATCAACAGAATTCAAAACAAAAATTACAAAAGTACTCTCTTAAAAGAGCTGGTTCTTCAGGGGTTCTTTAATAAAGAAAATAGTTCTATATAGAACCATAAACACTTCATGAACCCTTTGCATGACTACAGGATTCTTTGCATCATCAAGTTCTCCAGAGTGATAGAGAATGTACTGTACATGGTTCTATACAGAACCTTTTTGAATTGTATATAGCACCAAAATAGGCTTCTTCTATTGTTATGATATCAAGCCTGTAACAATAGAAGAACTCTTTGTGGTGCTATATTGAACCCTTCTGACAAAGCTTCTATATAAAACCATATAACACACTCCATCATTCTGAACCCATGCAAAGGGTTCTTTGAGTGTTCATTATTCAATATAGAATAGATATTTTCTTTACTAAAGAACCCCTGCAGAACCATCTTTTAGTGTGTAGCATGTTCTTGTGCAACACAGTGGTGTTAAGAAACAGTTTAGCTGAGCTAAAAACACAAGCACTGATAGAATTCATCTGTTTTGATCACTGACAGTGTTTTTCATGAAAGATGATCATTTCAAAATACTGCTTAGAACACATTAAGCTCCAGTTCTGGCGGCTAAAACACTGCATTTCAGCATGCGAGCCGCTACCTCATTAAACAAACTTGATTCAGCTCATCAGCTAATTAGCAAGGCCTTCATGACCTGAATTCAGAGGACTAGATGAGGGTAAACGCTGAACTCCACAGCACTTTGGCCTGGTAGGTCCCCAGTTTGACATGCTTGGCTTCGCACATTCATTTTTTGACTTTTTGGTACCGTTGAAATGGCTACACACTTAATTACAAGTGATTTAACTTGCCTGAGTAAGAATGAATTAAAGTGAGAGTGGCTCAGCAGTGAATATGAAAGTGAGTGAATGGATGAAGTATTGTGTGTCAGTTTCAGGGTGAATGGGTGAGACTGAATTAGAGTGACAGTCGAGGTAAAGAGTTGAATGAATGAGTGAGTGAGCGAGTGAAGGGCTAAGTGTAGAAGAAAGCTGCCTGCAATAAAAACTCAAGGAAACACACACACACACACACACACACACACACACACACACACACACACACACACACATACAGAAGCTGGGAGTGATTACTGAGCTTTGGGTTGGGAACACACACTTCCTGGCATTAGAGGCCTATGAATACTAAAAGGCAAAATATGAAGAAGGCAAAGACTATTTGTGTGCATGTGTTCCATATTTCTGAAACAAAACCTGGAACCCAACTGAATACAAAAGAGGACCTCGAACCAGCAGACGTGTGTGTGTGTGTGTGTGTGTGTGTCATGAAATGTTTAGTCAAAAATATCAAATATATCATTTTGACTCTGCTGAATCTCATTCATATGCTGCTATTTATATTATGTGTATAGACACTACCAATAATCCAATCGTTATCGGATTTTGGTATCTGATCATTCACGGAGACATATGAATACTCCAGTTTTTTTAGATTGGAGTAAGGCCTAGAAATCTGATTAAGAAATCCAATAAAGGGGGCTGGATTATAGCTTAGTAATCAGGCCTGTCAGACCATGTGCACCCTTACTCTGATTTCTTTCATTTTTCTTAGTCTGTGCATGTGACAATTCTTAATTTTCAGACTATATATTTTCAGAACTTATACTGACACTAAAGAATGCCTCCTCCTGTAAAACTGTTTTGGTTCATAAACCACACAACTTATTTAATGAAGTTTCTGTCATGATTGGCCCCTCCCAGTCCTGTCCATGTGTTCATGTTGTGTTTTGGTCTAGTCCATGTGCTTTTTGTTTTGATCCCCTGTCCGGCCCCTTGTTTTGTGACCCCGCCCCGATTGTTCCCACCTGTTTTGCACCTGTCCCTCGTTATCCTTGTTCATGTTTAAGTCCTGTGGTTGCCCCTTGCGTTTGCTGGTCTTTTTTAGGATGTTGTTTGATATGTTTGATCGTGTTTGATGTTTGTTGGATGTACTGTTTGAAGTCTATGTACTGTTTGAAGAGTTTTGTTTACTTCTGGTCTGTTTGGAGTTCTGTGTTCATTTCGTCATGTTGGTCCCTCCTGCTCTCCGTATTGGCCATTTGAACCTGGATAAAGTGTAACCTATTTCATGCAGTTAAACAGATTCAAGTATACGGCACTTTTAGTCATATTCTTGTATTCCAGTAGCAATATTACCTGTGAATTCTGACAGCAATTGTAGATATTTCTCAAGATTTACCATGAAGACCGTTTTTATACCATGAAAAAAAAATGATTGTACATGTTTTTTTCAATCACTGAGTTGTGTAAAAGGGTTCTATGCAGCACAAAAAGGGTTTTTCAACTGCAACAAGCTTGGAATCATAACAAAAGAAGAACACTTTTTAGTAGTATATAGAACACTTTTCAGAAAGATTCGATACAGAACCATCTATAGCACATACAGCACAGAACGCTTGAACGCTCCTGTGATGCTGGCGAAGCCCTGGGACCGACTGCCATTCATTGGCAGTTATGATTGTTTACCTCTGGATGAGCCATGTGAAGCTCTGTTCTTTTGCGCATGCGAGTCAGTTTAGGAGCTGATCTGTTCAGACTGATGTCACATACAGATCACATTTAAAAGATAATGTGAACAGCCAAATAAATAAATGGGATTTGGTGAGAAAATCAGATTTGAGCCACGTTTACCTGCCGTGTGAAATGTTCTATGAGTGCATTTTCCCCTCTACCACCCATTCAGCTCATATACTATTAATACAATACACATTATGTGATAGTCAATCGAAATGTGTGAGAGGACGAGGATCATAATAAAACTGTTAGGAAGCAGGGAACGAAATAAACTGTTGTGAAACTATAATACCTGTTGTCTCCTATGATGATGTTTTGTGCGGTTGGGGAGATAAATCAGTCAACGGTGAGAACATTATGCAATATGGTCAATGTACACATCAATATACAACCAGAAAGAATTCCATCTATGCCATTTAACCTCTCTCGCTCTTTTTCTTTTGCATAGTCAATACAATTGTCAAACTTTGCATAAAATTTATATAGATTTTTGTGCTAATAAGAACATTAAGATTTGTGTATTATTTTATACATATAATGCGGCTCAAAGTGCTTCACAGAAGTTTAAAAGACAAAAAGACAATAATATTATGTAAAAAAACCTAAAATTATACAAGAACATAAAAGTAGTAAGAATGTAAGTGTAAGAAACACAAAACAATAAAGTAATTAGGCAAAAATGGTAAAAATGTGATGGATTTACTTGCAATAAAAGTAAAATCAGCAACAACCAAGTAAAAAAAGAAATGCATTTTGTGAAATGCTACAAATACCAATGAAAGTCCTATGACTGATGAGGTGTCTCCATTTTCGTGCCTGGCTGTAGCTTTAACCAAGACAGAAGGCAGCAGATATCAGTTTGCTAATGCAGCAATGGAAACAAAATGAAATCTTTATCGCATTAAATAAATGAAAAAACACATAACAGTGACATTCTTTGTCAGCATATTTTGTCTCCACTCTCTAACGATGTGAAATACAGGCCTAAATTCCCATAAATTAAACAAAACAGTAACAGAAGAAGGCCAACATTAGAGATGTCCCTGTAAACTCCCCTCATAATTCTCAGGATTTCTCTGTCTCTCTGTCTCTTTTTCTCCTGCTCTTGGTCTGTCTCTGCTTCTCTCTCTAGCAGGGCTTTCTGTGCTGTAAAACACTTTGTTTCACAGATAAACATCAAGCTTTTCTAAATTTGATCAGGTGTGTTAAAGATGCATATCCACACAATGAGGACAATTGATTACATCGACCTCCCCCACCCCCCAACACAGACCCCCCTCCTCATACACCCAAAACAAATGCATCTCTGACCCCCAGCTGTCTTGTTGTAGATGTGCTGAAGTTTGAGGAATTAACACCAATATGAAAAGGTAAAGCAAAGAGACAAGACAAAACAGGAGAGAAGAGAAGAGAAGAGAAGTTAGTGAAGAGAAGAGAAGAGAAGAGAAGACCTGGAGAACAGCAAGGGGCCTGTGTGTTGTGAACTGGGTTGGACTGTCTTTGGGGCCCTAACAACTTGGTTGGGGACAACTGACTTAAAATACCCTTACATCACACTAGTAACATGTTAGCTACCACCTGGGATACCATAGCAATGCCCTTGCAAAACCTTGGTAACCACCTGGGACACCATAGCAACGCTCTAGCAAAACCTTAACAGCCACCTGGGACACCACAGAAATGCCATAGCAAAAGCTTACCAACCACCTGGGATACCACAGCAATGTCCTATCAACACCTTAGCAACCACCTGGGACACTATAGCAAAGCCCTAGCAAAACCTTAGCAACCACCTGGGACACCACAGCAATGTCCTATCAACACCTTAGCAACCACCTGGGACACTATAGCAAAGCCCTAGCAAAACCTTAGCAACCACCTGGGACACCACAACAATGGCCTAGCAACATATTAGCAACCACCTAGGATGCAATAGCAATGGCCTAGCAACACCATAGCAACCGCTACAGATGAAATGGCAATAGCTTTGTCAAGCTAGCTCAAGTTCACAGACTTTCTTCTTCTAGTTTACTTATTTTAATATTGTTTTTCTTAATTTTCTTAATCTCTTTTCTTTTTCAAAGACCAGTTCTGTTATGTAAACCATACACATTTCCATTGCAATATATTTCATCAACATTACTGAAGAATAAAAATCACTTACAGTTCAACTGGGAAACCTCCATGACATGGTTAAAGACATCGTAACCAGCCAGCTGAATGGGATAAAAAGAGGTTGAAAAATGTAAAATGACTTATAGCCTTGTGGTACACTAATCCATAAAAAACATCCCAAATGGACCTAAATAAACAAGGAATCCAAGAAAAATGTAGGTCGTAAGCCCAAACTCTGGGAAATGAAATGCTGAGTGTGAAAAGTTCTGAATTGTCAGTACCTTATATGAGTTTTACTGGAAACTCCTTTTTCATCTATTTAGAAATGAATCAATTAATTATTAAACATTTAGGCGGAGTACAGAAAATATATTATGTGTAATTTCTGTAATTAATATTGTGGTACAAAAGGCCACTTCCTTGTACACCATTTACCATTTACTACAATCTCTTCAAGAATCTTCAGAGATACCAAAGGCTGGCAGGTCAAAGGGTCAGAGGGTCAGAGTCAAGGGCCTAAAGGTCCAAACAATATCCCTCATTCATTTTCAGGGTGTAAATATTCACCTAGTGGGAGACCACCCACAAGCATATACATCTACATATACACACAGACAAAAGGCATATGCTCTAATCAGTGTTCCTCACCAAGTCCAGCTCACGGTTGTAAGAGAAAGACCAGAGAGAAAGGAGGGGGAAAAAAGGGGGAGAGAGAGTTTGGCACATGTAAATGTATATTTGACCAGCTGTGACAGGACTGTTCCACTACTTTCCTCTCATGAAAAAGTCCTAGCATAACGTCCCATTATTAAACATTACCTAAACCTACAGGAAAGGAAGCCCCTGTGGTTCCCCCACGGATCTGTTTAGACTGAGGACATCATGGAGAAATGTTCCCATTCTTTTTTTCACACAGCAAGAAAAAACACTGGCTGAGTATTCTAACAGACACACACTCCTCATACATTAACCCTCTAGTCTGATAAAGCCAGCAAGTCCCCTTCTAGAGGTCTGCCCTCCTACGGATTCCAGTGAGACCTGCTACAATATCCTGCGGCGCAGGACTACTTTTCAGTGATGTGCATGGGAGCGGGCAGGAAACTAGCCCACTGCCGGCGGGAGCGGGATGGAGCACACATGAAGAGAAATCCAAATTAATGAATAAAGTTGAATGATCAATAAATAATATTTATAAAGAATGATAATAGTAAAACAGTTCAAATGAAGCCATTCTAAAGAGCTGCAAATGATCACGTGAACAACACACAAATTCTCATAGGTTACTAAGATGGCGAAGCCTTCAGTCCGACGGCCACAGTTCTGCCCGTTCTGTGGTTTAAAAGTATTCACTCAGCCATGCAAATTATTGAATTCAGGTGTTCTAATCACTTGCACGGCCACAGGTGTATAACCCCAAGCACCTAGCCCTGCAGACTGCTTCTACAAACATTAGTGAAAAAATGGGTCGCTCTCAGTAGCTCGGTGAATTCCAGCGTGGTACCATGTGTCACATCTGCCGCCTGCCATTCCCCTCCACAGGAGGTCGCAGTCTCCAGAACACTAGATATGTCTTGATCCTTTGACCTTTTTATGTTGGCCATTTTGTATATATATGTTCTTTGCAAAGTCTTGTTTGGTGTTTCAACAATTCTGAGCGTTTATGTTTCTGATATGGTTTTCTGGTGTTTTGACCTTGCTTTTTGGTTTGTTATTGACTACTCTTTTGGATTTGCCCCCTTTGAATTTCTCTGCTTTCCGTGGCCTGCTTTTCTGGATTTCTGACCCTCTGCTTGTTATTACCTACTTTGCACCTGGAATTAAACTTGCACTTGACTCCTGCCCCTTGTGTGAAGCAGTTCATGACACCATGAGAGGACACCACCTGTGCAAGTCCGGTCATGAAATTTCCTCGCTACTAAATATTCCACAGTCAACTGTCAGTGGGATTATAACAAAGTGGAAGTGATTGGGAACGACAGCAACTCAGCCACGAAGTTGTAGGCCATGTAAAATGACAGAGCGGGGTCGTAGTCGGGGGCATAGTGCGCAGATGTCGCAGAGTCAATCACTACAGACCTCCAAACATCATGTGGCCTTCAGATTAGGTCAAGAACAGTGTAGAGAGCTTCATGGAATGGGTTTCCATGGCCGAGCAACTGCATCCAAGCCTTACATCACCAAGCACAATGCAAAGCGTCGAATGCAGTGGTGTAAAGCGCCACCACTGGACTCTAGAGCAGTGGAGATGTGTTGTCTGGAATGATGAATCATGCTTTTCCATCTGGCAATTCAATGGATGAGACTGGGTTTGGTGGTTGCCAGGAGACGGTACTTGTCTGACTGCATTGTGCCAAGTGTAAAGTTTGGTGGAGGGGGGATTATGGTGTGGAGATGTTTTTCAGGAGTTGGGCTCGGCCCCTTTTTCCAGTGAAAGGTACTCTCAATGCTTCAGCGAAACAAGAGATTTTGGACAATTTCATGCACCCAACTTTGTGGGAACAGTTTGGGGACGGCCCCTCCCTGTTCCAACATCACTGCACACCAGTGCACAAAGCAGGTCCATAAAGACTTGGATGAGCGAGTTTGGAAGAACTTGACTGGCCTGCACAGAGTCCTGACCTCAACCCGATAGAACACCTTTGGGATGAATTAGAGCGGAGACTGCGAGCCAGGCCTTCTCATCCAACATCAGTACCTGACCTCACAAATATGCTTCTGGAAGAACGGTCAGAAATTCCCATAAACACAGTCCTAAACCTTGTGGAAAGCCCTCACAGAAAAGTTAAAGCTGTTATAGCTGCAAAGGGTGGGCTGACATCATATTAAACCCTATGAATTAAGAATGATATCTCACTCAATTTCACATGCTTGTGAAGGTAGATGAGCGAATACTTTTATAGTGTACCTTCACAGTGAGACTAATGGTCATGACTGTTGTGTCATTATAGCAGAGAATCATGTATTTATGAATACATTATGTCGGATACTGGATGTCAGTTAATCTTGATGCAACTGCGCGGGACAAAACGTTTTGGTTGCAGGCAGGAGCAGGACAAATGATACCGATTTTCTGCGGGAGCGGCTACAGAATGGAATCTTGCAGGAGCAGGCGGGAGCGGGACTGAAAAGACAGTCCTGCGCAGACCTCTACTCTTTCCTTCTCCTCAGTGTACACAATACACATGTTGTTATGTATCACAAGACAATACATGCAGTGAACTGAATACAGTTAAATTTCATGCTATTAAATACATGATATCGGGAATGGTGGTGCTGTTTGACACAATCCATGACATCCCTAAAAAATTTAGCCAGAAACGTTAAAAATGTTCTCAGAATTGTTAAGAAGTAGTTTGGTTAGCCTACCATGGACAAAGCTGAAGTTAGTTTCTTATTCACCAGCTTCTTACCACAATTTAACATGTAGTATTTGTCTTGGACTTTTGTTTATATTATTTTGTCTTCATTTTATGTTTTTTCATATTGTGCAACATTCTGAGACATTTATAAACACTCTCTTCACTCTATTTACTGTAAAATGCAAAAAAAACCAAACAAACAAAAAAAAAACAACTGTTGATGCTGCTTTATACAGATGTGTTCTTCTGAAGGCTGTGTGATTCTGAAGGCTTACCGTTACTGGTCATGCGTTCTTGTGTTTTCATTATTCATACCTACATACCAGTAGGCTGAGGCAAGTGTGTTGCTGATGGGGATGGTGTGTACATGGTTTACAGACAGACATGAGAAGACTGAAAGCAGAAGAGAGCAGATTAAGAAGGACCTGGATTAGTCTCAGGACCAGGCAACATACTTCAGAGATCTTTCAAATTTATTTTTCTTTATTGACATTTTATACCACATAAGAAAATATTGTGCTTAGGGTTAGCTCTTATCTCCACCAGCATGACCCCTTAACTACCACACCTCTTACCTGCAACCAGAGATCCTCGTTTGGGCTTTTCGCAAACCGATGCCCTTCCTTCCAAAATCCAGAAGCAGGCCTCAGAAGCCTGGAAATCAAAAATACAATACATATGAAAAGCCATTTGTTGTGGTACCTTGCTGTAGGAGAGGCTGATGAGAGAGGAACACAAAGTCCTGGGTTTTCTGAGATAATGTTCTGGCCACACAAGCATTATGCTATATAAAACCTATCATCTACTGTGTGCACAATGGCCACTTAATTTGGTCCCCTTTGTAAATTCAATTATGTAAATACAACAAATCTGTCTCATATGCCATGTAAATATGCAAATAGATACTTTTATTTTATAGCTCCTGTACTTTAACTTATGTCTAGAATTATCTATCTATCTATCTATTTTCCATATTTCTCCATTTTATCAGATCTACTTACCACACAAATATTCACTTCTGGGAAAAGTCAGAGACCACCCTTCATTAATTTAATTTCCAGTCAGAATGTCTATTAAGTCCAAGTGATTTATTCTGAGGGTAGATTTATGGTAATCCACTTGAATAAGTTAAGAAAATATTAAAGAAAAATAGGTTAAAAAAACCAGAATTTTCAAAAAGCGAAATTCAAAAAATTATTTATAGAGAAAACGGGACTCCTAACAACCACCCGCAGGACCTGGTAGACCACAAAAACTGTCACCATCAGATAAACAGTGCTTAAAGCGTTCATCTTTGAAAGAGAGGAGAAAACTAAGTTTCACTAAGTTCCTGAAGTAAAAAAACCTGTTTCTGTCCATCCTTCCATTGTGAGAAGACAGCTCAGTGCTGTGGGTCTGAAAGGATGTGTAGCTGTCAAGAAGCCTCACTGAGAAAAGGACAAAAACGAGAACATTTGCAAATCAAATGAAGAAACTGATGTTCTCAGAACAATGGACCACCCCAGAGTCCAAACCTCAGCATCACTGAATGTGTTTTTGATTACTTGGATCATGAGAAGGAGGCAATTAAACCAGCTTCTGGATGGAACTTTGGAAGTGTGGAGAAACATCTTGCAGACTCAAAAACTAAAAGTAAGTCTGACACAAAGAATGGAAGCTGTGATAAAGGCCAGGTATGGACACAGTAAATTTAAGTAAAAATAACTATTATATTCAGTTGATGCTTCTGTGTAAAGTGTTAAACTAATAGGGGAGAGTCTGTTGCAATGGTATTTCAAGTGGTTGCTAGGGTGCTGTTAGTATACGTGGATGTGTCCAAAAACATCTGGATACCAAGGTGTGTACTGACCGTGGTGGAATGAGGACTTATACTGTTCTAATTATATATTTAAGAGACTATAATGAGCCATTATTTATTATATAAGTGAAATGACTTGATGAGTTTCAGGATTTGGAGCATCCCTACATTTAGTTCTATAGAAAAATATTAGGGTGTGAATGAACGATGTATGAATCAGTTAATAAAGCACAAGCATCCAATTTCAGCATAGACTCTATGATCCTAGTTTTGTGGTTCTAGCTCAAAAGCTGTAGAAGGGGCAAATTTTTGACCACTGAGAAGAAAAAACAAAAAAATAGTACGTTGGGTTCTTCTAGCCAATTTAAAGAGAACATTCTTAAAAAGGATACTCCTTCAAGAATTCTTTAGTAAAGAAAATGGTTCTATAAGGGACCAGGAACACTCAAGGAACCCTTTGCCTAATTAAAGGGTTCTGTGCATCATGAAAGGTGTGATGGGGTAGTGAGCTGTATTGGACACAGCCTTAGGCGGATTACTACACATGCAGGTCTCTGAGGGTTGCATAACCATAAATTACAGATAGGTTTCAACTAAATCTAAACATAACATTGCAGGGGGATTCAAAGGGTCGCACTTCTTTACCAAGGAGCAGTTTGGATTCCCACTAAAACACATCACAGGCCTCTGTTGGCCTGCTGACTGCAAAACTAGCAGATCACTGGCTTAACCAGTACCGTTGGTTAAGCAGTTGTAGATAAAATGACACTTTTTATTGCTTATTTTCCACTCATAGTCCAATTTACTTTATTTCTTTGTTTTATAATACTGGGTGAATGTGTTCAGTAAACAGTGTTGACAGCAATATCATGAATACAACCAGTTATACAGATATAACCAAGCTAGCACAGTGTCAACATCGACATTTTCAACAAGACAAATTTATATTAGGCCTTAGTTTGAACTTTTTACTCTTAATTCTGTGTAATGTTTGGCTCTATGTTCGTTTAAAACCTGTCTGAGGAGATTAAAAACTATTTAGACCTTATACGCCGGATGCTAATCTAGGCGGTCTGAGGGTGGACCAGCTGGAGCTGACCTTATCAAGCCAGTGGACTGTATGTGCCCACTATCTGGGATATGAGCCACATTGTATATGTAATTCTTTCATTGTAAGACAATTAAAGAATCAAGCTGCATTTTATCTCACCACAAAGTAGCTAGCTAGTATGCTAACATGCCGGTTTGTAAATGTAGCAACCACCTGGGAAACCTCAGCAACAGACTTTCCCCTTCTAGATTAATTTCCAGTCATTAAGTACAAATTAATTATTTTTCAGTGTCAGGTTTTAAAAAAAAAGCATATTTAACAGAAAATTACACAGAAGCTTCAACTAAATATAAATTATCTAATTTTGCAGGTCTTTTTTCCAAACAGCGGTTTGTATTCGCCTTAAAGTACATATGATATCATTATAAGACACAAAAAAATTACCTATTTTATTTCAACACGCGATTTTTTCTTATCGTTATATTCTCGCAAAGTGGCTCAAAACACGAGCCTGAACTTGGATTCTTCGTCCACTTTTCCGTTCCACCTTAAATGCTAAGGCACTGACATACTGGCGCCTGTGCCTGCTGCTCCGTTTAAGGTGGAACGGAAAAGTCGACGAAGAAGCCAAGTTCGCGAATTTATGTGAAAACACATAAAACAGAGATATAAAACACAATGTACACTGACAACTTTCAGCACCTCAGAAATTTAATCCGTTATTCCTGGATGTAGCGACGCCCGAGGTTCGCTGGTAGCCGCCTCAGGTGCACTGGTAGCGCGGCTAGTGCTGGCACACCGACCGCTGGACCGCTGGAGCGCCGGTGCCCGGAGCTAGTTGTACCGCTCCCAGCAGCGAGTTTTTCCCCGTTTGTGTGCTTTTTTTAATGTGGCCTCTCTTAATGTTTTAATGTCTCTCTTAATCCTAAAAGTCAGTCCCGGGGATTTCCTGCCCATTATATGTTTTTATTTACCTGCTTTGCCACATGAACCGAGGATGAAGCCCTTTATAAACTGCGACAGGCTGTTAGAGCGACTTCAGCCCGTCATGTGCGGAGTGGCGACGCCACTTAGCGGCCAGTGAATGAACTGCAACTCAAAAAACGCGTGAGAAATAATGGGAAAATGCCAGGGGTGCATTTTTGGGCATTTGGGGGGCATTTTTTGGGCATTTTTGGGCCATGTTAATGCCGGTGTGTAAAATGAGGAACGCTTCACGATTTTGCGCGTCATCCTTGCGCAGAGTGAAACTTGTATTTTCTTTTCTCTGTTAGCTTTGCTGTTTTAAATATGGCCAGGACATGCGAGAACGACTCATGTTTATGTGAAAAATGAAATAGCAAATGTAAATATCTCATTTCATTTTCAATCCGGGCAGGACATTTGAGCAGATGTTTGGAAAATGAAAAAAGAGGCTTGCATTCACATTTTATGCTTTTACTTGCTTACATTTTGAATGTAAAAGAATACAAAAACATTTGAACACCGCTGTTATATTTTTAAGCGCTTTTAAACTCGAGCTATAGGAGTTTAAAACGGCGCCTCATGTACATCCATGACGTCAGTGAGCGCGATCAGCCAATGAGCTGCTCCGCTCGCCAATCAATCATCCCGCTCTAGCAGTAAAGCCCGCCTCCTGCTGCCCAGAACGTTTGCAATATAGGTGAGTGAGGTTAGTTTTTTTTTTTTTTTTTTTTAGTAAAATACATCCTTCTACTTTCTAAAATTAAAGAAACGTTCTGAGCGAGTGATTAGAAACTATTTTAATTTTTGTTTTTGTATTTAGCCCTTGAGCTCCATTCATTGAGGACTCAGATCAGCCACCCTGTGTTTTTATATAACGGGGGAAATAGGAAGTGGCCAGACTCCATAAACCGGCTCTGGCTCCATTCACCCCCATTCACCGAGGACGCGCTAATGGCTGCCCTCTGGCGTTTTGCGGTCATGTTGAGATATGGGAAGTGGCCAGATTCCTATTAAACCTGCATGGTTATTCCTTCTTTCCCCGTAAGTCTTGTAATGATTCAGTCTTATTGTCATAGTCATGTTGGCTGTCAGCACAGGACAGAAGGAGGGGCTCTCAAGTATAATTAATAATGATAATAGCGGAAAAATCTAGTGATTATTTATTTATTTAGACAATGTGAGTTTTCATGGATCAACAAACACCTCGTGGTCATTTTCTATCAGGTGAAGAGCTGACCTTGTGAAGCGCTGCCCCCCAGAGGTGGTATCTAGCATAGGCAGTTTACGAGGAGCCTGGCCGCTTCCTGTTTCCCGCGTTATATAAAAAAACAGGACGGCTGATCAGCAGAGGGCGCCCGCGAGTGAGACCTCAATGAATGGGAGTGAATGGAGCTCAACGGCTAAAAACAAAAAACAGAAATTAAAATCGTTTCTAATCACTCGCTCAGAACGTTTCTTTAATTTAAAAAGTAGAAAGATGTAATTCACTGAAAAAATAAAGAAAACTCACCTATATTGCAAACGGGTTCTGGGCAGCAGGAGGCGGGCTTTACTGCTAGAGCGGGATGATTGATTGGCGAGCGGAGCAGCTCATTGGCTGATCGCGCTCACTGACGTCATGGATGTACATGAGGCGACGTTATAAATTCTTATTGCTCGAGTTTAAAAGCGCTTTTAAAATATAGCAGCGGTGTTAAAATGTTTATGTTGTTCATTGTTCAGGACATTGTTGTACTAATTTACGTTAAAAATGTTGAAGTATTTATAAACCATGGTTTTGCTCAAAGCGCTGTCGCCTCACAGCGAGGAGGGCCTGGGTTCGATTCCCCGGCCGGGTGACCGGGGTCCTCTCTGTGTGGAGTTTGCATGTTCTCCCCGTGTCTGCGTGGGTTTCCTCCGGGTTCTCCGGTTTCCTCCCACAGTCCAAAGACATGCAGTCAGACCAATTGGACATGCTACATTGCCCCTGTGTGTGAGTGACTGTCTCTGTCTGTCTGTCTGCCCTGCGATGGACTGGCGACCTGTCCAGGGTGTGTCCTGCCTTCCGCCCGAAGACTGCTGGGATAGGCTCCAGCACCCCCCCGCGACCCTGACGGAGAAGCGGCTTAGAAAATGGATGGATGGATGGATGGGTTTTGCTCAAAGGCTCCATATCCATATGCCATTGGACTCAAGAACAATATATAATCACGTCACTTACCTCTTTATAACCCTGCCTTGGTCACTTTACCTGAATTGCACTACTCCACCTGCACTGTTGTATATAGTACTGTTGTACATGCCTTTTGTATTTTTATTTTTATTCATTCTATCTATATATTTGCATAGAGTATTTATTTATGTGGACTTAATTTTGCATGCCTATTACTACTTGTTTTTATGTTGCACCTTCATGCCGAAGCAAATTCCTAGTCTGTGAATCCTGTTCATTGACAATGGCAATAAAACTTCTTCTGATTCTGATCAACCCATTCATTTCGGACTCTAGCGCCCTCTGGCGTTTGAGAAGCCATTTCTCCTCCCTACAATTCTCTGGGTCCTAGCCAACCCCAGTCTCCAGAGCTCAGTAGGTGGCGGTAAGGCGCCGTGACTTCAGCCTCACCATTAAAGACAAAGAAGACGGTGTTGACCTGTTTTGAAGCGGCTAAGCTAGTTCGCTAACGGCTCTCCTGCACCGTAATGTCCTTTAAATATGTCTACAGCCTCTAAAGTTGTGCTCGGCGTATCGGTGGTCCTGACGGTCAGCACGGTCGTGGGAGTTCACGTTAAGCAGAACTGGGACCGGCAGGTAAATGAGCTTTAGCTCTGTTAGCCGGTTGCTAACCACACTGAGCCGAACGTGCCGTTCCACCTTAAATGGCGCCGCAGCAACATTCGGGCGAATGGTTTTAGCCCACAGGCTACAGACTGGAAGTGCTGCATCACTTAAGGTGGACCGGAACGTTTGAAATGTGAACCGGCAGCAGGTAACACGGCTTTCAGAGCCTGTAGATAGATGAACTACAGGAGTGAGTAGGATATTTGTGTGTATTGCTGGAGCGAAAATCAACACCTTTTAATAAAAATAAAAAACAAACAGGTTAAATAAGTAACGGAATAGCGGTGTATGTAGGGCTGCGTCCTAAAACACATGCTTGTTCTAATGCATGCACTACGGTGGTGTACAATTAAGTGTGGTAGGGTGCGATTTAGGACGCAGCCTAGGTCCCTGCCTGCCTGTTCAAATGGTACTAATAGATCAGTTTTACTGTCTGGTCAAATTTATAGTTGATCATTTCCTGTTGGACCTTTTGTTTAATTCACCAAGCAAAAAATGATCCGTCTTTCTTTTTTGAGGCCAGATTCTTCTGGATTGTATAAGAAATCTTAACATTGGTCTGATCCTGTTTCTTCTCTAAGCAAGTAACTTCAGTTACTGATCTGAATCTGATCTTTAAATCATCACAGAGGCTGCGC
Source organism: Pygocentrus nattereri (assembly GCF_015220715.1). Classification (NCBI taxonomy): domain Eukaryota; kingdom Metazoa; phylum Chordata; class Actinopteri; order Characiformes; family Serrasalmidae; genus Pygocentrus; species Pygocentrus nattereri. The sequence goes on from NC_051235.1 coordinate 7,697,797, forward strand.
GAGGGAGTGCTGCGAGACCTGGAGCGTTTAGAGCGGAAGCGGGAGAACCTGCGAGCGCTCGAGGAGCAGATCCAGCTGACCAGAGAGCTTGTGGCCGAACAAGCGTATCAGCAAGCTGAGGCGGCCAGAGGGTCCTGAAGAGCCCACCTGAGCAGGTAGAGAGATGACCCTTCCTACTGTGTGGACAGATTTCATGGGAATCAATTGACTGATAGTAGATGCGTTTGCTTGTTGTTATTGTTTGAAGTTTACTATGAACTACGAAGTGTTTCGTAACGTTTTAACACAGTAATGTTCTTAGTATCCTAAATTACCACCACAGAAAAAAGTGGCACTTTGTTTAAGCCCATAATTTTGAGCCCATAAATTTGAGTGCTTTTGTGAGGTCAGACACTGATGTTGGGCGAGAAGGCCTGGCTCACAGTCTCCGCTCTAATTCATCCCAAAGGTGTTCTATCATTTTGGGGTCAGGACTCTGTGCAGGCCAGTCAAGTTCTTCCACACCAAACTCGCTCATCCAAGTCTTTATGGACCTGCTTTGTGCACTGGTGTGCAGTCATGTTGGAACAGGAAGGGGCCGTCCCCAAACTGTTCCCACAAAGTTGGGAATGTGAAATTGTCCAAAATCTTTTGGTGCTAAAGCTTTAAGAGTTCCTTACACTGGAACTAAGGGGCCGAGCCCAACTGCTGAAAAACAACCCCACACCATAATCCCCCCTCCACCAAACTTTACACTTGGCACAATGCAGTCAGACAAGTACCGTCTCCTGGCAACCGCCAAGCTCAGACTCGTCCATCGGTCCAGTGGCAGCACTTTACACTACTGCATTCGACGCTTTGCACTGCGCTTGGTGATGTAAGGCTTGGATGCAGCTGCTCGGCCATGGAAACCCATTCCATGAAGCTCTCTATGCTGTTCTTGAGCTGATCTGAAGGCCACATGAAGTTTGGAGGTCTGTAGCGATTGACTCTGCAGAAAGTCAGTGACCTCTGCGCTCTATGCCCCTCAGCATCCGCTGACCGCTCTGTCATTTTACGTGGCCGACCACTTCGTGGCTGAGTTGCTGTCGTTCCCAATCGCTTCCACTTTGTTATAATCCCACTGACAGTGGACTGTGGAATATTTAGTAGTGAGGAAATTTCACGACTGGACTTGTTGCACAGGTGGCGTCCGATCACAGTACCACGCTGGAATTCACTGAGCTCCTGAGAGCGACCCATTCTTTCACTAATGTCTGTAGAAGCAGTCTGCAGGCCTGGGTGCTTGGTTTTATACACCTGTGGCCATGGAAGTGATTGGAACACCTGAATTCAGTGATTTGGATGGTGAGTGAATACCTTTGGCAGTATAGTGTACATATGAATAGATAATCAGGATGAAGTGATACCATTTTTTTCCACATGAGAACTCTTGAAGCATTGATGCGAAGCACCAGAACAGAGTTTGATGAAGTAAAGTTTGATTTGCAACTGCAAACAGAGCACAAACAGCTGATCTGGGCGCTCACAGAAGTTACTATCATGCCAAAAGCTCCCCCTTGTGGACAGCTGAGTGAGTGATTGAATAAGTGTAATAGATGGAAAGATGCTTTGCATCTGAACTAAAAATAATTCTCACAAAAACAAAACTCAATGGAAATGATTTGTATTGTAAAGCTAAGTAGGACTTGCATATCATTATCGTCTAAAAAGTGTCTTTCCTTACAATGTACAGTACAGCAACTGCCCTTACATTGTCTCAAAATTCCAAGATGACCGGACCAATAGAAACGCTCCAGAACTGCTTGGAATTAAGCATCATTACATGAACTTGCAGTATATTAAATAAATAAATAAAAATAAACAACAAAAAAATACATTTTGCCTCCCTTCTGTAAATTTGCCATTTTGTTGTGTTGTGTGAGTGACTGCTTCGTAATTTATTTTAGGAAAAACATTTTATTAATTAATTAATTAATTTAACACCCAGCCATGTGTTTCCTTTTCTTTGTCTGCACACATATGTTCAAGCTGTAAGCGAATTGCTGGCCTCTTCAGCTGAAGTCGATAACTAACTCTAGTTTGGACGTCACTTTGAAAATGTAAATGAAAAATCGGCGACGACTTTTATTCCTGACATTTTTAATAGCGTTCAGTAATTGTTTCAGGCCTACACTGAACATCTGAGCTATGACAGATTCTTTCATCGTTGATCTGTTACATTATGTCACAAAATCTCATCTGGAAAAACTAAACCAGTTTGAATTGAGTGTGTAAGACAGCAAAAAAGATGACCTATTATCATGACTACTATTTTTTTTTGTCAGAAATACATGTTGTTTGAAACTTTGAGGGCACGTTGATTTCTGTGGGCTGTAGCAACTGCTGTGAGATGTTAGGGGCTGTCAAATCATCCAGTGACTATAAATTACAGTAGCAAGTGGCAATTTTAGGGGGCCAAGCATGAAATGCCAATTATGGGTCCCATTAGAAAACAGACGACATGCAGTCGGTTTTTAGAACAGCCATCAAACTTGATTGCTGATGAAGTGTCTGCCAAGTGTCATATGGATTGATCTTTTCTCCAATCTGTCAATGTTTTCTTCCCTCAGAAGGAGGCATGGACAGCGGGGACCAGAGGGGCCTGCCAGGGCAGGATGAGGAGGCCATGTGCACATCTGCCTCAGAAGGATTGGAAGAGGGGGAGGTGGAGGGGGAAACTCTATTGATTGTGGAATCAGAAGACCAAGCATCGGTGGACCTTTCTCATGACCAGAGTGGCGACTCTCTGAACAGCGACGTGGGCGAGGATGGAGAGGGCAGCTGGAACGAAGACATGTCCTTCTACTGCGACAAATGCCACAAGTGGATCCCTTCCGGTGAGGGTCCTGTATGGTGCCTGTGCATAAAGGAGACGGCAGGGCAAAGGATCACGGCTGCCTAGTGTGGATTAGGAACTCCAGTTTATTGCCATTTAGGTTTTTTTTAGAGGTGTTTGAAAAGAGTAGGGGATAAGACAAAAATATAGCATGACGAGACATGATATCATGATACTTTTGTTTTTCTGAATTAAATTTTCTAACAGGTTTATTCAAAATGCACCAATGCAGCGATAGAAAAGCATTTAATAAAGTATATGAAAAATGGCATAATAGGCCTACATACACAGTAATCTTAGAATAAAGCATAGTGACATAGATCCAATCCCATTTCTTCTTTTTACCCCTACCACTTGTTTTTGAGTGCCTCACTAACCCCTTGGAGCTGAGTTGGGGTAGTGATTGAAATATTGCACTACAATATGGGACAAAGCTGCTGGGCTTCAGTTACATTTAGGGCATCATATGCTTTCAAATACAATTATTTATCACCCATTCCTGATTCTTTGGATTTTTTAACTGAGAAAATTCTCACATTTGTGGGTTTCTTTGGTCTCTTGTTCAGCCATTTTGCCGTTTTTTCTGTTTTTCTCATAACACTCCGTTTGGAGCTTCTGAAAAACCCCCGTTTGGAGGGTCATGTAGCCCTAAACCTTCACTCTACCCCTCTATCTCAACTAAAATCAGGACACCCTAACCCTAGACGTGAACGCGCCAAACAGACGGATAAAGGCAAAGTGGTAGAGGCATGGGGTTCTATATGGAACCATGACACACTCAAAGGACCCTTTGCCTGATTAAAGGTTTCTTTGTATCATTAAATGGATCTTCATATTGATGGGGAGTGTTTTAATATGGTTCAATATAGGACCTTCTTGAAAAGGGTACTATACAGCACCACAAAGTGTTCTGTTGTTACGATGTGAAGCCTGAAACAGTAGAAGAGCCCTTTTTTGTGCTCTGTAGAGCCTTTTAAAAAAAAAGATTCTATATAGAACCATTTAAAACAGTCTCCATCAATCTGAAGAGCCATTTCACCACGCAGTAGGTTCTTTTGAGTGTTCATGGTCCTATATAGAACCATTTTCTTTACTAAAGAACCCTTGAAGAACCATCTCTTTTAAGTATATATATGCTATAAAGCGCATCATTTAAATTGAGTAGTGTTGCAGAAAGTGCTGGATGGCTGGAAGGGAGCTAATAGAAGACACACTATATAACATAATGGGAATCTTTCAGGTTGTGTCCAGCTTTATTATCACAACTGTAGAGAGTGCAAGCTTTAGGCTCTCAGCTGAAAAAGACACACTGTAGGGTTGTACCAGCGATGGCTGGCTGAACTGTTAACATCTATATTGACTTTCTGCCTCAATAAAATCTGTCCCTGAAAGGAAAAGTGCATCTGGTCTCAGATCCGTCTTTGTTTTTTTTTGCTTTCTTTTCATTCCTCTCTCCTGCTCGTTCAGCCCAGCTCCGAGGAGAGCAGCCCAGCTACCTAAAAGGAGACAACTTCTTCAAGTTCATCTGCTCAGACTGCTCCGAAGATGGCAAGGAGAGCTTCGAGAGGATGCGGCTTACGTGGCAGCAGGTAAGTGCTGACGTGCCTTTGTGTATGTTGCGTAGCACACAGTAACTGGGGTACATTATAAGCTCCAGAGAATTGTCCACTGATATTTGTGCTGATTCTGTTTTGTCTCGTTTTGAGGACAAGTTGGTTTAATTAGTGAGTATAGAGTGTTTTAGTGATATTATGGTTTAAGAAAACGATAAGTTACCCTGTATTGTTTTGTTTGAATGTTACATGTCTGCCTTTTTCCCCTTATAATAGACTAATGGTTGTAGCCTAAGTACTAATCTGGGGTTGAAAAATCTTTCTTTCATTCATTCATTTATTCATTCAACTCACTTTTGTGCGTGCATGTGTTGCACACTGTGTCCAGGTGGTGATGCTGGCCATGTATAACTTGTCTCTGGAGGGCACAGGCCGGCAGGGCTACTTCCGTTGGAAGGAAGACATCTGTGCCTTCATTAGTCGACACTGGACATTCCTCCTGGGCACCAGGTGAGCGAGGGGCTATGCACAGATTGAGAACTGAGGAAATAGTGTTAAAGTGATAGTTTCCCTACCATTTGCTTTGGAGATATGGTGTAAATGTAGCTTACAAGCAGTGGAAGCTTGAACCTCACCACTTATTATGCACCCTACATTCATCTGAAATGTACATCCGCAGAAATAAACACACCAGAGGAGGCAGTGATGTGGTGTCAGCAATTGTCTGAACAAACCATAACAGCCACTATCTGTCTCTATAACAGCTGTTTATCCTCAGTGGATGTCATGCTCACTGTTACTCTTCGGCTAAGTCTGTAGAAGACGAGGAAGCCTTCTGTGACAGCAAGAGATGTTTAGGATCTGATCTGGCCGCTGTGGACGTTAGGGATGTGCACGTATACTCGAGCCATTTCTTGGGCAAACTTACATGGTAGCACATCATCCATTGAGGAGAACATACCTTGTGGAAGATAAGGAGCCCTCATCAGCATCCAGTGTGCTACCAGTTAGCTGTTGTTTTAGCTCATCTGAAGAGGCAGCCTCTGTTTCATCCAACACGAAAACTACTTTCCATCATTCTACACGGGTAGGTGAAGGTAGTGTTAGGTGGCTTGTCCGAGGAGTCTTATTGGTGTAGTGTAGTGTAGAGTGCTTGCCTGGGTGGGGAGTGAACCCCAGTCTACAGCGTAGAAGGTAGAGACTATACACTGAACCAACCAAAGGTATATAAACATAGCTGTGATGAACACGCGCACAAATCTGTCAAAACTGCATGGTTCAGTTATTACACACAGCTGTCTCACACCTGACTGAGTGAAAAAGTGATCTTAAATGGATTTTGGTGCTATACAACTACTGTTATGTATAAAAATGGGCCAAAGTATGTTGCCTATCTGAAAGCCAGAATTTTGTCTTACTTTATCTAAACGTGTTTTGCCTGATTGACTACCCTTGGGGTGCAGGGATACACTTAGAATTATGTAAACACTCAGTATGTGTCACGAAACGGCTGTTTTCATCCCAGCCTTTAGCAAAACTTTCGGTAAAAGAAAATGCAACTACTGTTTTACGCAAATTCCTGAAGGTGGTGTATGGTGCGAAATGGTTTCGCTCTCTTTGTTTGGTGGGATTTTAACCTTTATCAGCTCTCAGTAGATCAGTTTTGCTAGCACCCTGTCAGCTATACATGGTTTCTGTTGTGTTCTTGTCCATGCTCAGGAAGAAGACGTCCACATGGTGGAGTACGGTGGCGGGGTGTTTGTCTGTGGGAAGTCCAACGTTTTTCCGTTCGGGGGCACAGGAGTTTGGTGAGCCCGGCTGGTGGAAGCTGGTCCAAAACCGGCCACCGACCCTGAGGCCGGATGGGGAGAAGACGTCCACTGCCGCCCTCAAGGCCAAAGGTTCAGTTACTGAAGTACACTTGAATGCTGCACACAGCACAGCAGGGAAGGTCTTGTGTTAGTGGTAGCATTTTGTTTATGCTATCTGTATCAGAAGCACTGCTGCTAATGTCCTGTGCTGTGTCCTGGGCCCATGTCACGAAAACCTGTATAGTCTTTTCTGTGTAATGTACAGTGTTATGTAAACATTGTTAAAGTTTACTCTCCAGTCTGTTCAGTCCATATATGGAAACCAAGGTATCAATATTTTGATATATCTGCCTATTCAGCCAACAGCAGTTTAGCCCCTCCCATTCACTCTGAAGATATAAGAATAATGAGTTTTTCAGCCCCCTGGTTTAGCCCCCTGTTGCAGGATCCTATTTCATTTATGAGAGCGTGATGGATACAGCGAGATTCGCTCGAAAGAGGCCCTGAATATTCTGTGGTAACTCCCAAAGTTAATTAAAATGAAGCAATCTGAACCAAAAAAATCCGCCACATACCTTGACGTATTTGTAATCGATTGCATTACGTTGGAATTATGGAATTATGTTGGAAGTGATCTCCGTTTTCTGCCAGACACATTTTGACACAGCGTTTCATGTTCCTGAACGTATCGGCAAGCATTAGAGAAGTTAAACGTCGCAACAGCTGTCTGGCACCTACCTGGTCGCTGCGATACAGGGGCATCCCAGCTTGTTTGAAGCTCCATATACTGAGGAGCACATTGCACGTTGTTTTGTTCAGATTGCTTCGTCCCAGCGAGAGTTATTTCTGAATATTCAGGGCCTCTTTCAGGTGAGTCACCGTGTAGCAATATACCTCAACTGTAACTTTGTTCAGACGTGTTAAGCATGTGTCTCTATCTCTGCCCCCGTCCAGCCGTGTCCAAGCCATGCATGGATCCCACCATCACGGTGGAGGGACTCCGGAAGCGTGGGGGGCGGAACCCGGTGGAAAGTGCTATGCAGCTGAAGGAGAAGCGCTCTCGCACACAGGAGGCCAAGGACATCCGGCGGGCACAGAAAGAGGCCGCCGGCTTCCTGGACCGCAGCACGTCCTCCACACCCGTCAAAATGGGTAACCGCGGCCGACGGCCTGACCTGCAGCTGGAGAAGGGCGAGGTCATCGACTTCTCCTCGCTCAGTTCATCAGACAGGACGCCCCTCACATCGCCATCTCCATCCCCCTCACCCGATTTCTCGGCCCCGGGGACGCCAGCCTCTCACTCGGCCACACCCAGCCTGCTGTCGGAGGCGGACCTCATACCTGATGTTATGCCGCCTCAGGCGCTGTTCCACGGTGAGACCCTACAAACACTGCTTGGAGTGCTGATGCTGTGTACTGGATTAGCAGGCCTGAAGCTACTGATTCCTGTATTAGTAAATGGCCCGTGCTACTGATACCTATTATTTGTAATCTCTACTTCAGCAGCATTTACAGAGTAGAGGAGCTATGGTCAGTTTTGCAGCATGAGATGGCCTACAGTCAGTAACAGTGAACCTGTACAGCCGCACGCAGTACGCTCCTATATCAATCAGTGCGAAGCACAAACATACTGTTTGGGTCCGTTTCTGGTGTGTGCTGTGCACGGCATCCAGGCAGCTCTTTGCAGAAACAGTAAAGAAATGTGCTGTCTGTGATATACAGTATAGGCTAATTAATACATCATTTGATCTGAACTCTTGGACAGGTTGACTGAAATCCGTTGAGTAGGTTAAAGTGAAAACACAGCATCTCCTCCTCTTCATATAGCACTACGTCACCTAGTGAGAAAGCCAGCAACAGTCAAGGCAACTATCAGATTTTTTTTTTGTTGATCTACAAGTTTAAATGAGAGAAACGGACGTTGTGGCCGTTGTTATTACGCGAAAAGGCAACACAAACAGCAACGACTCTTGCTTTGCAATGCGTGTGTCTCCTCCAGTGTGAAATTCAAGCATCGCAGAACGGTTCCGGATTAGCATGTGCACAGCGCCGCGTCTGGTGTGAAATGGGTTTTTGTCTTGTAACAATAGTGGAACCCTTTTGGGTATTCTATAGAACCCTTTTTCAAGAAGTTTCTGTGTAGAACAATCTAAAGCATGGTTCTACATAGAACCTTCTCATGCACAGTGTTCTTTTAAGTGTTCATAGTTCCGTTTTAATGATATTTGCTCATAAACTTCTTAGGTGGCAGAGATGAAGATGCTGAGATTTTCGACAAGGCTGGACAAGATTAGAAATGAGCAGATCAGAGGGACAGTGAAGGTGGAGCAGTTTGGAGATAAAGCCAGCGAGGCCAGGTTGAGATGGTTTGGACATGTGTTGAGGAGGAATAGTGGATATATTGGGCAAAGATTGTTGGAGATGGAGCTGTCGGGCAGAAGGAGAAGAGGTAGACCTCAGAGAAGGTTTATGGATGTAGTGAAGGTGGACATGGAGATGGTTGGTGTAAAAGTAGAGGAGGCAGTAGATGGGGCAAGATGGAGGCAGATGATCCGCTGTGGCGACCCCTAAAGGGAGCAGCCGAAAGAAGAAGAAGCTCATAAACTTCTTAATAAATTGGTCCCAGATTATCTATTTTATCTAAAACGAATTACTGCAATCTTCTATGCTCTCGGGGCGTTTTCTCATTTTTTCTGTGTCTTCTTAAATTTATCTTTAAAGGCACTTGCATGTAACAAAATGTCCATATGTATCATTTTAGGAAACAAAATCTCCTATTCCACCTCTGGTGCAATGTTTGAGTTGTTTTTTGTCTGACTCTGTGCTCCAGATGACGAGGAGCTGGACGGAGAGGGCGTGATCGACCCAGGCATTGAGTATGTCCCCCCTCCCAGCATGCCCCTAGCAGCAGGTGCCCTATATGTGAGAAAGAAACAGCAGCGGCCTGCTGAGCTCATCAAACAGGAGCCGGAGAGTGAAGACGAGGAGCGTGGCCGCGAGGTGGAAGAAGGCGGCCAGGACGAAGGCATGCGGTCTCGGGCCTCTGCCGGCAGCGAGCGGAGGAAGGAGAAGGGTAGGGTTGTCAGCTGGCTCAGAAATTCAATTTTTGAAAATATGTGGCTAAAGAAGTCACCTGTGGGGCTGTGGATAGGAGTAGGCGATGTGGCAATGATATGTCACGATACATTTTCACAGTAAGCATCACCGTATTTTGGAACATACTCCATGCACTAGTATGCACTAGCACTAGTACCATATTTAAAAATGAACATCATAAAGACTTTTATTCAACATTCAAGTTGCATCTTGAGAAAACGCTTGGAGATGAGCACACTGTATTTGGAGCTAAATCAGAAAAACGCATGAACAGTTACAGTTCAGAACATTACAGCATTCATTTCTTTGTTTATGTTGGACAGGCCTAGAGAAGGCAGAGTCTGGGCCCCGCTACACCCTCCTCGGCCTATATGAGGAGCGTATGCTGCTGCGGAGGTTGGAGTCCTGCCCCCAAGCGCTGGCCGTCACCCCACAGGCCAAGCGGTTTCGGCGCAAGCTCCTGGTCCGGCAGGCTAAACGTGAACGAGGGCTCCCCCTGCTGGATGCAGACCAGGCAGTCAGTGCCGCCCTCAGCCTGGTTGGTGGCATGTATGGCGCGCAGGCGGGCGTGGCCACCCGTGAGGCGGGCAAGTACAGGACGACCAGCCAGGACCTGCGTATACTCGATCGATTTCAGGTAAAAAACCACCACACAAAGAAGCTTTTGAAGTGTTTAAAGTCAGCCTGAATTCATTTTTCCTCTAGTTAGTTCACGTCGCTGGTCATATCAAAGATGATTCATTGTTAAATTCTTGTTCTTCCTAGACTTTCTTATGTGGTTACTGGCACTCCGTAATATACTGATACCTATAAATATGAACAAAATACAAATGCATGTCAAGCCACTACTGTTTTAGCTGTGTGATGTACCCTTTATTTGTGTTAATAAATGTGTCGATATTCCTTTGCAGGTCACTGCATCCAGCAGGAAGGGATTCCACCAGTCCAACGTCTCCTTCTGGCACAGACTTATGGGCTCTGATGTCTGCGCAGACCAAGGAATCAAGAGTCCGTACACGTCCAGAACACTAAAACCTTACATAAGGTACACACACATGCCCACAGAGTGCAAGTTATGTGTATTCCACATATTGTCACCTTCCAAAACACCAGGTTTTTATTTATTTATTTATTATTTATTTATTTTCCTCATTTGAGATCAACAGCTCCCCTTTTACGTTGTGTAAAATTTTTTTTGAAGGATGGTCCATTAGAAATGCTCCAAATCTTCTTGGAATTAAATCTTTTTACATTAACTTATGTTGGTGTAGTGTAGTGGGTAACACCGCTGCCTCCCACGCTGCAGACTAGGATTCGATTTTCCACCAGGGCGAGCACCCTGCACTATATCAGTAAGAGTCCTTGGGCAAGACTCCTAACACCACCTTCACCTACCTGTGTAAAAATAATCAAACTATAAGCTGTTTTGGATAAGAGTTTCTGGCAAATGTCAGAAATATAAATGTGAACTTGGATTAAAAAGTTAATGTTTTTACCTTCTTCTGTAAAATGACCATTTTGAAGGCACTTGTTTTTCTTTGGACAGCAACGATATGCTTTAAGTGATATGGGCATAAAATGCAGTTTTTGATGAAGCTATATCTATATATCTATCTATATGATGTGGTGTGGTTTTCATGGCCTCCATTCATTCTATAGCTGATCCCATTTTTTGCAGTGGCTTGTGGGTTTTTTTTTTTTTTTTCCTTTCTTCCCTGCTGTGGATTTTCACAGATTGTGTGTAACAGACATGTAAAATTTAAGCAGATAATCTACAATTTTCCGCTCAAACATACTTAATCATTCACAAGCACATGTACCGTCCTCTTCGTTGTCATTATTGAGGTTTCATGAAAGACCTCGAGAAGTAGATTGAGCACCTTGGTAGCTTGGTTAGTAGTTTACTTTAATGTAGAACTACAGTGATACAGTGCCGTCATTATGCTTGCTGGTTGTGAAGCACTTGCTAACGTTGTTCAGTGTTCACATGGGCTGAGGAGGGAGAACAAAACCATGTGTTTTCTTTTCTCCGAGTCTTTCTCCTCCAAAAAGAAGGGAAGTGCTAGTTTCCTTAGTCTGTACATTTAGTGATACGTGATGTGGTGTAGGGTTGCAGCGGTAACCGGTTCCATGGTATACCACGGTATTAAAATGCACGGTTATCATACCGTGGGCATTTGCTCATTACCGGTAAAACACAACCCAGCTCAGAAACTCACCCGCGCATGCGCAGCTCCGCTCCGTTTCAGTCACACAAGCACACAGCAGTGAGAATGGCAGAGAGTGCCACAGACTTAACAAATCTCCGTCCCCCTAAAAAAAAGGCTAAACTAAAGTCAGCAGTGTGGGACTACTTCGGATACCCGCCAAATGCACGCGAGGATGGGAATCCGATTTGTAATCAATGTGGCAGGAAAGTGGCAGCTAAAGGAGGGAATACCTCTATCCTGTTCTCCCATCTCCGAGAACACCACCCCGCTGTGCTCGTTTATAATTTCAGTCCGACCCTAAATGCGTGAAATTTCGACTATAAAACCCATCTTTGTATTCGTGCACAGCCCACGCGTTAAGCGCCGCAAAAGTGCTGAGTCATCCGAACTATGAGCATGCAGGTGCTGGAAGTAACGTTATGCCCGTGGCTATGAAGCGCGTGCTGTGGTGGATGCGCGTGTCCGTGTTCAGGTCCTCACAGACTAATTTGGATTTTTCCGGAGTCGGACTCAACGTGAAAGACGCCATTAATTTGCATGAGTTTATATTTAAAATCTGACGTGCCTCTATTGTGAGGATCATGTATAAAATAGATAGTCCCCTCTTTCTGCAGTCTCTGGTTATATTAACTTGGCAGTAAAACGGACGTTTACAACAGTAGTTGGTCAGACACGCACACAGGCTCAGATATTAAATAATTAAATAATTAAACTTAAATAATTGTACTGAATATTTTAAATACAGGATCTTTACACACACACACACACACACATATATATGTATATATGTGTATATATATATATATATATACATACATTTATTTTTTATTATTATTATAAATATAATTGATTAATATTATTATTCTGTTATTGGTTTAGGGACAAGCTAGCTGTGCAAAGAAATTTCTAAACAAGCCCAAGAATTGAATCATGCTGTGGCGTATTTTATTGCCAAAGACATGATGCCCTTAAGAGCAGTGGAAAAACCTGGTTTCCTTCACCTGATGAAAAAAGCTGTTCCAATGTACCAAGTTCCATCAAGAACATACTTTGCCACCAGTGAAATCCCTCGCATGTACCAAGATGTGAGAGCAAGTGTTGAAGAACAGCTAAAGGAAGCTGTGTGTTACTCAGCCACCACAGACTTGTGGACCAGCAGCAGTGGAGGAGGGGAACCATTTATAAGTTTTACAGTCCACTACATCTCTTCAGACTGGCAGCTCAAGTGCCATTGTTTGGAAACTCATTTTTTCCCTGAAGACCACACCTCAGAAAACATCTCTGAAATGTTTGAAAACATGCTTCAGGAATGGAAACTTCCAAAGGAAGATCTGTGTGGAATTACCACAGATAATGCAACAAATATGAAGAAAGCCTTTTCAGACTTCCCTTGTGTTTGGCTCACTTGTTTCGGACACAATTTAAATTTGGCCGTTAACAAAGTTTTGAAGATCCAAAGGGTGGAATCTGCTGTCAGAGCATGCAGACACTTGATACAAGGTTTTTCTCGAAGTTGGAAGAAGAAAAGAGATCTCAAGAAAAAACAGGCAGACCTGGAACTCCCCGAGCATGCCCTAATCCATGATGTAATAACAAGATGGGGATCAACTTTTGAGATGATCTCCAGGTTCCTGGAGCAACAACAGGCCGTCTGCGCAGTACTGGCAAATGAAAGGAGTACTTGGCATCTCATGCCAAAAGACTCTGACATAGCTATACTTGAGAATGTCAGCCAGCTTCTTCAGACCTTCTATGAGCTCACTGATGCTCTAGCCTCTGAGAAAAGGGTCACACTGTCCTCACTCTCACCAGTACTGGAGCACATCCGCAGTGAAATTCTCGTGGAGCAAGCTGAAGACAATGCACTCACCAGACAGATGAAGCAAGTAATGAGGGAAGACCTTGAAGTCAGATACACAGAGCGGCTGGAACGACTGCTGCAAGTATCCTGCTTTGTGGATGCTAGGTTTAAGGGAAGCTTCTCTAAAAACCTGGATGACACAGTTGAGGCATGTGTTGAAGAAGCTGTAACCATTGCAACAGCAGTGTCTCCATGCCAAAAACAGCCTCAAGAAGAAAGGGAAGACAATGAGGTAGGAGAGGGCAGCAGCAGCACCACTACTGCTACTAAGAGGAAAGGGAAAGGTCTGTCTGCGTTGCTACAACAAATAAGTTCATCCAGGCAAAACAAGGCAACCTCAGAAAATAAAAACATCCATGAAAAGGTCATGTCTGAGGTCAAGACATACATGTCTCTTCCTACTATTGGAACTGATGCTGACCCTCTGGCTTGGTGGAAAATGCATGCCGAAGGAATGCCCTTTTTGGCAAAAGTGGCAAGAAAATATCTTTGTATCCCTGCCACAAGCGTGCCTTCTGAAAGAATGTTCAGTACAAGTGGACATATTCTGTCACCTCAACGCTCAAGATTGAGCCCAGAAAAACTTGACATGCTTACGTTTCTGCATCATAATCTGGCTTGAATATTAAACACAAATGATTGCTGCGATAAAAATCTGATCTCAGGAAAACTGTTCAAGAATTCAGCTGCACTTTTTCTTTTTTTCTACAAAGACAAAGTATTTTTTCTTTCTAAAGAGACATTCATTTTTATTTAAAGATTTAGTTTTTTTCTCCTTCTAATATTGCAGTTTTTGCAAAAACAGGTGTACAACTTTTTTTTTAAGGAGATATTTTGTATATAATAGTTCCAGGTTTCAACTACAATAAATAGTTAATTAAACAAAAAAAACGTTCGTGGTAATTTCTTTAAGGGTCAGTGTATCTTTTAATAATATATGTAACAATCCATGATACCGCAATAACCGTGATACCGCGTATTTTCTGAGACGGTTATCATACCGTGAAAATCTCATACCGTTGCAACCCTAATGTGGTGTCAACCTTCCCACTTATAACAGCTATCCATAAATATCTGCTCCGCTCTGTTAAGACCCTACTTTAGGGTACTGTTCATGTGGCTACATGACACCTGCATAAGCTTAAGTGTTCCAATACGAGTTGACCACTGTATAGGTTACATTTCTGAATTTGAATCAAAGTTAACTAAAGTTTGTTATTTAAGTTAATATAAACTTTGACAGATGAGGTCTGTTAGAATAAGCATGTATAAAGTTTATATAGAGTTATGCCTGTCTGTAGGTGTCCTGTGTCCTTATGAACAGTACCCTACAGTAAAGTGTTTCCAAAAAAAAAAGCCATTACTTCACATATTCAACACGAATGTCAGGCTGTTTAGCTGAGTGGTTAAGTCAGTCTATCTACATGTGGGGAAGTATAATTCAAGCCAAGCACTGGGCTTCAAACACTACATTTGGCCAGTCTAATTACACCACTCTGATCTGTCATTGCAGCGCCTCAACCAAGTGTTAATAGCATAAATTCATTTCACCCATAACAACAATGATAATCTGATTTGTTGTGCGGGCCTTCTTGTTACAGATTCCACATGCTTGGCACAAACCTCTTAAACTGAGAGGATTTGCATCAGCAGGAAAAAACAGTCCCCAGTATGCGTTAAAAGCGTCATGAGTAAGTCTAAAGATCCTGTACTCTTTTTGATGTGTGTGCAGGAGAGACTATGAGACGAAGCCACTGAAGATGAGCTTGCTTGCAGAAATCCGTGCGTACCCTCACAGGAACGACTCGTCCTGGGTCCCGGAGCCTGACGCACCCATAGACTACTGCTATGTGCGGCCCAACCACATCCCCTCCGTTAACTCCATGTGCCACGACATGTTCTGGCCCGGTGAGTCCCTGTGATCTATAAAATGAAGCAGGAAACTTTTGAGCTGCTAGAGTCTGCTGTTTTATTTGACCATGTTTAAGGCCTGGCTGTGCCTACATTCTGCCTATAATTTAAAAATGCTGCATGTAAAGAGGGGTTGTGCCTAAAAGAGCTCTGTGTGACTGCATTTATTTATAGCTTGTTCCATCACAGACGACTTGGACACAAACTTTGTTTTTGGTCACTTTGCAATGGCATCAAGTAATTTGGCTTGGTTTAAAAGCCTAGTCATGAGTCCTCCGATTGTATCCATCTCTCTTGTTTCTGTTTGTCCTCTTCTTCTTTTACCTTCAACTGCTTCAAGCACAGTGGTCTTTTTCAGTTCATTGGTTTTAATATGTCTAAAATAAGAGAGCTTTTTTGGTTAACTGGACTGTGAGTAAGAGGTGAGCCTTCATATTGTTTCCTTCCACCAGTGTTGGATCCTCAGACATCTTCCTCCACTCCTGCTTTACTGAACATATATGTGCAGCGTACAGGTTAAATAATTATGGTGACAGTGGGCAGCCTTGTCAAACTCCTTCACCGATGTGAATCAGTCTGTCCCTGTTCTATCGTGGCTGTAACTTGTTCATGAGTGTAGAGGTCCCTCATTAGAACAATGACTTGAGGGTAGTATTCCCATAAATTTCATGGTTGAAACTGTCAGAAGCTTTGTTGTAGTCGATAAAACAGATTTCATAGATTCATAGAATTTTTTGTATCCATAGTTTTTAGAACTCATGGTTCTAGTTTGTCTGTTCCAACTTAGAACTCCAAAAACGAAATATTGTCATGTGCATTGTGAAAATGCACTGAAGTATTGTGATGTTATATTTTTGCCATGTTCACCAACCATAATATAAATGTCGTTTTCATCCCAAGTCTCTGTGGGGTGCGTGTCGGTGCTGTGTTTTCAGGTGTGGATCTGTCCGAGTGCCTGCAGTACCCAGACTTCAGCGTGGTGGTCCTCTATAAAAAGGTGGTAATCGGCTTTGGCTTCATGGTGCCGGACGTGAAATATAACGAGGCTTATATCTCCTTCCTGCTGGTGCATCCAGAGTGGAGGAGGGCAGGCATTGCCACCTTCATGATCTACCATCTCATTCAGGTGAGACATACAGGAAATAACGTAACAGAACAAAGAGGTGAGCGAACAGTAATAATGAAAACACGAGGGCCAACACATTTTTAAAAGAACTATATCCTACATTTTTCTTCTTTTATTTTTTGAGGTCCACTAAGGACGTTTTTGTGGGTTTAATGCACCGAAAACAGTCATAATTCATTTAAAATAACCAATTTCCAACCTCTTTTTATCCCTCAGAATTAAACTCTGTCTATTTATCCCTCTAATTAAAAGCTGTTTTTGTTGCTGTACCTAAGTGAGCTCTATTCTGATCGGCTACCCTGTATTATGCCTCATTCAGAAAGCTAGAGCTAAAACACTCCCTATAACTTCAGTGTGAATTGGCAGCATATATATATATAATATATACACACACACCTACCTCAAAAAAATAAAGGGAACACTCAAATAACACATTCTAGATCTGAATGAATGAAATATTCTCATTGTGGCACAGTTTCTAAAGGGAGGGCATCATGCTCTGCTTCAGAATGTCACAGTACATGGTGGAATTCATGTTTCCCTCAATGAGCCGCAGTTCCCCAGTGCTGTCGGCACTCATACAGCTCCAGACCATGATGCTACCACCACCATGCTTGACTGTAGGCAAGAGACAGTTGTCTTGGTACTCCTCACCAGGGTGCCGCCACACATGCTGGACACCATCTGAGCCAAACAAGTTTATCTTGGTCTCGTCAGACCACAGGACCCACCCAGTATTCCATGTTCTTGGACTCCTTGTCTTAAGCAAGCTGTCTGTTTCCAGGCTTTCTTGTGCATCAGCCTCAGAAGAGGCTTCCTTCTGGGATGACGGTCATGCAGACCAAGTTGTTGCATAGTGTGGTGTATGGTCTGAGCACTAACAGGCTGACCTTCCACTTTTTCAACCTCTGCAGCAATGCTGGCAGCACTTATGCATCTAATTTTTGAAGCCAACCTCTGGATATGATGCTGAACATGTGGACTCAGCTTCTTTGGTCGACCCTGAGGAGGCCTGTTCGGAGTGGAGCCTGTGCTGGAAAACCGCTGTATGACCTTGGCCACTGCGCTATAGCTCAGTCTCAGGATGTTAGCAGTCTTCTTATAGCCTAGATCATCTTTGTGGAGAGCAACAATTCGATTTCTCGCATCCTCAGAGAGTTCTTTGCCATGAGGTGCCATGTTGAACATCTAGTGGCCAGTATGAGCGAATTGCAATGAATTTAACAGCCCTGCTCCCCATTCACACCTGGAGCCCTGTAACTCTAAGGAGTCCCATGACACCAGAGACGGACAATTGGACACAATTTGGACTGTTCACTGTGAGGTGGACTCACTTGTGCTGCCAGCTATTTAGACATTAACGGTTGTGTGTTGAGTTCTTTTCAGAGGACAGTAAATCTGCACTGCTATACAAGCGGCACACTGACTACTTCAAGTTATATCCAAGTTTCATTTCTATAGAGTCGTTCCATGAAAAGAAAAATATTTGCAGAAATGTGAGGGGTGCACTTACTTTTGTGAGACACTGTATAAATGTGTTGTTGTTCCCACAAATGACAAATAATCATTAAAACATCTTAAAAAAACAAAAAAGGTCTGTATACAAGTATCAGCTACAGCATTAAACCCACCTCTCCCTCTCCCTCTCTCTAGACGTGTATGGGGAAGGATGTGACTCTGCATGTGTCGGCCAGTAACCCAGCCATGCTGCTTTATCAGAAGTTTGGCTTTAAGACAGAGGAGTACATCCTGGACTTCTACGACAAATATTACCCGGTGGACAGCAAAGAGTGTCGCCACGCCTTCTTCCTGCGACTACGGCGCTGAGCTGCCTTGTGATTGGACGACCAGGCACGGGCTATATTCACCGATGTTCCCTGACTGGACAGAAAGGTTCAGAAGCGTTGGTTGAGACGTTAAATGACCTGTCGGATGAATTTCCATTCATTTTTGCCTAGATAAGTGCAAGCCACTAGTACTGGACAGCAGCTCAGTATTTGTTTTGGCTTTGTATTCCAGCACACCAGCTTTCAAATGAAACAGTGAGTATGAGTTTAAAGTGCAGGATGTCAGCTGTAAGTCCAGGATGTTTACATCTGTATAGGATGGTGATTTCTATGTTGTTTGCGCAATATTGACAATGGCATTGCATGCATGTTAACAGTACTTACATATACCCGTTCACATTACAAGCCTCGCTGCTCAAATCTGATTTTAAAAAAAAAATTTATACTCAAAGCCAGACGAGAGAGGCAAAAGGAGAGATGAGCTGCTTTTCCACCGTTTACTGGCTTTAACTTCTGTTCGGCGCTGCTGCCAGAGTAACACAGTGATGGCACAGAGGGGAAAAAAGCACATGAATTCCGATCTGAGCGTCACATTAAGGTCACATGGCCACGACTCGGATACGTATCAGATCTAGGACCATATATGAAAATGGTTTAGGTCAGATTTGAAAAGATCAGATTTGCATGTCCACACAGCCCTGAAGACATCAGATCTGAGCCACATCAGGGCAAAACAATCCAATTTGTGGCACTTCAACTTGGTAATGAGAACTTAGCTCAACATAGGAGAGTTAGCAAACATCAAAAATGCAAAGAATTATGGGTTGCTCCACCCCCCCAGCTCTCCTATGCTATAGTATTATTGAAGCAAATGTAGGACGTTTAGGACGTGTCAGGTGAAAACTGACTAATATTGCAGTATTAATTTACATTTTAAGAATATAAAATTATTTGTTTTGAGTGTTTTGCCCCTTAAAATTATTATCGACCAGACTTTTCCTTTCAGTTGGGCCCTGTACTATACAGATGTGAATATCCTCGAACTAAAGGTGGTTTTCAGGACTTCAGCCTCATTTAAAATGCCATGTGTTGGAGCATGGAGCACAAAAAAGTGACCGTGTATGACCAAGAAAGGCCCTGTGGGCTTCAAGTGTGACCTTTTTACTGTAAATCTGGGGACACTGACAGGGAGAGAGCATAGTGTTTGTTTCAGTAACTGTGTGCTGTCTTTTAAATGTGCTGTATGTTTCGTTGTATTTGTACATTGCTGGTGAGGGACTTTGAAAAAATAACTCCGTTCAACAATATATCTGTTTTTATTTTGGTGTACTGAAAGTGTCACGAAGTCGTACCATCACAGATAATCCCGACTGACTATTTCCGTGCTTTCCTCCCCTCATTTGTCCATCATTAGACTGCCACTTGCATCACTGTCGACACCACTTGGGGTGTCTATACTATACTATAGAACTGAATACACTGGTTAACAAGCTGCTGGTTCAGTTGAACGCAGCAGCTGAAATGTTACGTTCTTAAAGGGAAATTCCTCCATTTTTTCAGAACATCTGCATAAGTAAATTGTCAGGATGTAAGAAAAGTCATTCAGAGCGGTTTGGTGTAGAATGCTTTGTTCTAGAGAAGCCTAGAGTCCGAACTGTTCACAGTGGTGATGATAGGAACCAGACGTCCACCTCTAAAGGCTCCTTCACAAAGTTATTGCATGAAATGGTTGTGAATGTTGCCTTAGATGTTTTCATGCGATTATTTTGAGGAAAGGTTTTGGCATAAAATGTAGTTTTATTATCTATTCATGATTTTTGCTTGTAGGTTCACTGGTCATTTTGGATTTGTAAATAAAGTGGCTATATTTATGTTGCAGACATGACGACCCTTAGTTTCTATCACCACTACTGTAAAGCAATCCGAGTCAGAAATTTCACATCAGACCACTCTGAATGACCAATTACGACTAAATTATGCAAATTTAGCTTAAAAAAATGGTGGAATTCTCCTCTAAGCTAAGCCTCATTACAGTGAAATACAGTAAGGCCTCCTACATTTGAAGGATCAGGCTTCCATGTTCAGTGATCATTGTTTTTATTTACTGTAAACCGGCAGTGAAGGCCTCTATTTAGAGCCTCCTCTCATAATTTATGAACGTCATTCTAGCAGGGCTTCTTATTTCCAAAGGAAAAAAAACTATGTAATATTTTTTTTCTTGATGTTTTTGTGTACACAATGATTAAATTCACTTACAGCATCAACATGCAAGTTCCTAATGATCTCTCTTGAGTTCCCTAGAGAATGGCATAATTTTTTGTATTCATAAGAAAGTGATCAGAACGTGTCTTCAAAGTTTTGACGTCATTAAGAGGTTAAGATATAAGCGCTCGTTCAGGGTGGCTTAATGTGAAATGCTCCATTCGAGAGTAATTTCCATAGAATTGTTCAGTGGTGGTGATGAGAACCAGACGTCTGAAGACGTTTATTTCCAAAAGGCATCAAGTTAAAGATGACATTTCTTCAGCATTTTGAGGAAGACTGCTTTTTTTATTTCCACCTTAACACTCTCTTTTACAATTTGCCAATTTGCATAGCTTGTAAATTTTTTTTTTTTTTTTTTTTTTTTTTTTTTTAGCCAGCTTAGAGTATTTCAGTTCTTGTTTGGGGGATTTTAGCCCCTTCTACCTTGGAAAAGATTTCTAGTTCTGTGAGATTCTGGAGCCGTCTTCAGCTTGCACCTCTTGAGGTAGTTCATTGTGGATTTTGAGGTGTGTTTAGGATCATTATCCTAAACACACCTAGTTAATTAGTTATCCTAGTTAATTGAGTCCACTCTTCCCTCCACCAGTGAAATGTTCCCCATTCCACTGACTGCAACACAAGCCCAAAGCATGATCCCCCAAAGCACCTCCATGCAGTTAGAGAGGTGTTCCTTCATGAACTTCTACACTTTTTTTCCTCCAAACATAACTTTGACTATTGCAGCCAAAAAGGTCTGTTCTAACTTCATCAGTCCACTTATTTCAAGAATACATCAGGATTGCTTAGATGTTCCTTTGCAAACTTCTGAGGCTGAATTTTATGCTGAGGACGCAGGAAACTTCTTCTTCTTAGGGAATGTGTTGACTCACGCTTAGAAGGTCAACAGAACTTCCTTTGAAAGGGCTGTTTGAGACTATATCAGTAGCACAACAGTCATGGGCTGGAGGTTAGGGAATCAGCCTCGTGACCGGAAGGTCGCCGGTTCGATCCTCAGAGCCGACAGCACATGACTGAGGTGTCCTTGAGCAAGACACCTAACCCCCAGCTGCTCCCCGGGCGCTGTGGATTGGGCTGCCCACTGCTCCGGGCAAGTGTGCTCACTGCCCCCTAGTGTGTGTGTGCTCACTAGAGTGTACGTGGTGTTTCACTTCACGGATGGGTGGAATTTCCCAGTTGTGGGACTAATAAGGGCCACTTAAACTTAATTTAATTCTGAGGGATAAAGAGAGGCTGGCAAAAATGAATTAGGACAAATGCATGAAGTTTTAAAGTTTAATAAGTCTGTGATGTCCACATTTATTGCATGTCACTTCGGCATCTACTGTATATCAGAATCGTGTTACATATTAGTCCAACTGAACTTCATCTCCTCCATAGTATAAGGCTATGCTGACGGGTTGAGGTTGTATTGCCACCCCCCCAATATCCAGCAGGTATCTGGTCTCTTCCTTGCCGTGTGAATGAAAGGAATCTGATCTGAATTATAATTCAGATTAAATACGGACAAAAATAAAACGGGCTTGAAAGGCAAATCTAATATCAGAAATAGACTCTTTAAATCAGATTATTACCTTATGTAATCTCATTGTTTATAATGCAGTAATCTGATCTCAGAATTCATACACACTGACTACTTCATTCATGACGCCTTATCGCTTTATCAGCTCGACTAACCATGTAGGTGCACTTCGCAGTTCTACAGTTACAGATTGTAGTCCATCTGTTTCTCTGATACTCTGTTACCCTGTTCTTCAGTGCTCAGGACCCCCATGGACCCTCACAGAGCAGGTGGTGGATCATTTTCAGCGCTGCAGTGACACTGACGTAGTGGTGCTGTGTTAGTTTGTGTTGTGCTGGTCTGAGTGGATCAGACACGGCAGTTCTGCTGGAGTTTCTAAACGCCTCAGTGTCGCTGCTGGACTGAGAATAGTCCACCAACCAAAACTATCCAGACAACAGCGTCCTGTGACCCCGGATGGATTTAGAGAATGAAAAACTCGAGCAGCACTGCTGTGTCTGATCCACTCAGACCAGCACAACACACCACCACATCAGTGTCACTGCAGTGCTGAGAATAACCCACTACCCAAAAAATACCTGCTCTGTGGTGGTCCTGTGGGGTTCCTGACCACTGAAGAACAGCGTAACAAAGTACACAGAAACATATGGACTGCAGTGTAATGTTGGATCTGCAAAGTGCTCTTATACGGTCAGTGGAGCTGATAAAGTAGACAGTGAGTGTAAATACAAGTGGGTACAGAGCCTCAGTGTTTTCAGCCAATGCACAAATGCTAGCAATACCCCTGAGTCCGTAAGTCCAGTCAGATGTGAGGATTTCATTTGGCTGTGCAAACATGCTATGAGAACGTGTCGAGTCCAGAGGTGCTCCTGGCGTTGGAGAGGGTTTGGTTTAGGCCCCGCCCCCTGTGAGCTGTCAGCAGGGAGATCATTGAGTCGCAGCCTGTTAGTTCTGCTACGTCGTACGGCGTCTGACCCTCAGCGTTCAGCTTCCTCAAGCTCGCGTTGCACCTGTAAGCACATCAGGAGGCGGCAACATTCAGCAAGCTTTACCACAACGCTTGAGTCGCTCAGTGAGGGCAGCAGCTTCTAATGCAGCCTCTTTTTGCAGTTCCCCCACTGACCATTCCGCTGGCAACTTGGGTATTTCTAATAATTAGACCATATTTTCCCCTGAAACTGCTGGCTCCCTTTGCGTCGGGCTGCTAGTGAGCAACAAGGACCGATGCCAACTCCGTAAACCCTGGGAAGACAGTTTAGCCAGTTGCCCAAGTTCGATTGTAAGTTGGGGTGTAAAGTCCATCCTAAACCTTGTGTTGAGAGTAAAACTAGTGATGCAGAATTTCGGTTGCACCACAGACACTTATGGTACATCTTAGCTATTAGTGTGTAAAGAGATGGTAGATTTTGGGTAGTGTTGGGTATTCTGTGATGATGAGGTCGGCGTCACTCAACCTGAGCAATGATGGTGCAGCTCTTATTGCTCTGCACGCAGTTGGCTTGTGTGCTTGAACAGAGTCGCCCACCAGGTTGTGGACCCATCCTGCAGAAAAACATCACTTCCAGACGCAAAGTAGGACTCGAGGCTCTGGTTCTATCCTGCAGAACTGGTTGTCAACACCATCGGTCAAATTGACCAGGCTTTTTAACTGATATTTTTACAGCAGAACTTACACCGAGTGTAGCGTATGTGTAAATTCACAAGCCATGCTGAAACTGTTACTTGGTGCAACCGCTTAAATTCTAGTAGCCCGAAAATTTGAACGTAGGGCAGTTTATGTTCAGACTTGGCTACGATTAAACTTGTGTTCAGCTGGTGCAACTGGCCACTGATCATCATTCTCCAGTGAAGTCATCTCGAGGCTTGACTACTGCAACTCGCTCTTGGCTGGTATTCCCATGAAGGCCATCAAGCCTCTGTAACTCATCCAGAATGCGGCAGCACGGCTCGTCTTCAATCTGCCCAAGTGCAGCCACGTCACCCCACTGCTGGGCCCCTTCACTGGCTTCCTGGAGCTGCACGCATCAGATTTAAAACCCTAACGCTGGCCTACAAAGCCAAAAACGGACCAGCCCCTACCTACTTGATGGCAGTGGTGAAATCTCGAACTGTACCACGAGCCCTTCGAGCTTCGAGTACAGCTCGGCTTCACCCACCATCCTTCAAGGTGCACGGAAGACAAGCGTGAAGAATGTTCTCCGTAGAGGTTGGAAGCCACTGTGAGCCTGTTTTGGCTGATCGACTACATTTGGAAATTAATTGAACAGCTGTGTCTTTATTGTAGTGAAGTAGTCTCAGCGCCTCTCACCCAAGCAGGATCTCCGCACTTTGCAGGCCTTCGTTCCCCAGAGCTGCAGCCTCATGCAGGGCCGTGTTGTTCGACCTGCAACAAACACATTTAGACTTTTTTGATCGTTTGCCTGCATGTAAATGAAGACTGACCGCCACGTTTAAATGACTGCTTTGAAAAGAAAATAATATATTTGATCTAGGAGCACATCTAGATGTGGCTCAAGAAAAACTGATAAAAAAAAAACACATTTGTTTTAAATCGGCGCAAGGAAATTCAGATTCAACCCTGCAGTGTGAACACGGCTATATGCGCACAGTTAACGGAACATTTCTGACTGTAATGTTTGGGACTCACGGTCCAGACTGCTGGTCGACGTCCGCATCTTTCTGCACCAGGATGGGAATGATGTCATGATGCCTGTTAATCACTGCGGAAACCAGGACCGGGCGTCCATCGCTGCCTAGGCATGATGGGTCGGCACCCTGGGAACACAAAGACAGCTGTGTGATTCTTGACAACCTAATAATAATAATAATCAGGCAAAATTCGTGACAGGCTATAAAACCCCTGATCCATGCCTCTTAATAAAATTTGATGCAAGATTTCTCATTAAAAAATAAAAATGCTGTTTTTAATGTTTATGATTAACATTGTTATCGATGTTGTTTCACCTCATCCAATAGCTGCTGCACCACTGAAATTCGGCCCCGCCCCTCTGGCCCCACCTCCTTTAGCAGCAAGCTGGTTTTGGATTCCTATTGGAGGCAATAACCGTACAATAGCAATTCTGTTGCTCCAATTTTGAATTTTCCTTTTTCGTGTACCTAATCTCCTCAGAACTGATAACTGGACATTTTGAGTTGAAATGAAATAAATGAAGAACGGACTCTGTACAGTATTGTTATTAATACAAATAAAGAATATTATTATGAGCAGGTACCTGCGTAGCATCATTGTCCAAAGAAAAACATATAAACTACATTTGTTTTTCCATTTTTTCTATATTTTTTTTTCACCTTTTAAGCACGGCAGCTGTCCTTACATACATACGTACATATGTTGAAAGAAAATCTTTCTATTTCCATTTTTGTCATTTTTCAGTTCTTGGCATCATATGAAAATGCCTGTTTCTCTTTACATGTGTAAATTTTATGATGAATGGGCCAAAAGAAACGGCCCAAAACAACTTGGAAAAAATTCTGGTTCTTCTGGTTCCATTGACTTACATTAAACCTAAAGTGTGTGTGTGTGTGTGTGTGTGTGTGTGTGTGTGTGTGTGTGTGTATATATATATATATATATATATATATATATATAAAATTTCTTTATTTCTTACAGGTCCTTAATGTACAACAGATTTGGGACATATGTAAGAACCCATATCCTTCCATTGTATAAAAAACAAAAATCTGTGTGTGTGTGTGAAGAATACTGACCGGTGCTTGTTCTCCTATGGCTGAAACGCGGCTCTTTCTCTGGTTCTTAGCGCTTGTCCCTGGTGCTGCTGACCCATTCTCACTCACTGACCACAAACATACACCAGTCAGAAAACATCAAAGGAGATGTTGTGGTGATCTTTTAAGTGAAAACAAGTTAACACACCCCCTACAGGGAACAAACGGAAATCTGGCCTTTTTTCTGCAAAGTTTAGAGCATAATGTTTCATAGTGGAAAAGCTAAAACAGAAAATATGAAATATATAATGTGCCACAAATTGCATCCCCAATCTGTTAGACTGTGCAACTAAAACTGTGCATGATGTTGAATTAAAGTGTGTTCTCTGCAGATGATGTGTTCACATATTTTCACAGAGAATTCATTTGGCCAAACCCTTGCGTGCTGTGTGAGTGAGTGGATGTGTACTTAGACTGGTCAGGCCTGTTATTAAGCTGCTTCCGCCCTCCATAACAGCGCTGAGGTTGTGCATCTCTGACACAGATCCGTTCAGATGTCCGCCTGGAAGCGTCTGCTCATAGAAAACAGCACACATTACATATAACAGTCGCAGATGGATAGTTACTTACCCGGTTTAGCAGAATGTTGATGGACATGAGCTTCTCTGATCCATGCATTTACTCATTCATTCTTACCGCTCTGTAACTCGAGCCGCTCACTTTGGAGCTTTAGCGTCTCATTTTATGCTAAAGACAAACAGAAGAATAGCTTCAGTGTAGCTAATAAACAGCTAACATACTTCAGTTCCTATGCTGATAGTTGCTGGATGTACTAAGAAGTTCTGCAGTTCTAGATCAGGATCAGATGAGGCGGAGGTGGTTGGTCAGTGTAGTGGTTAACACCTTTGCCTTTCACACTGTAGACTGGGGTTCAATCCCCCACCAGGGCAAGCAACCTATACTATACCAATAAGGGTCCTTGGGCAAGACTCCTAACACCACCTTGGCCTACCTGTGTAAAATGATCAAAGTGTAAGTCGCTCTGGATAAGAGCGTCAGCTAAATGCCATAAATGTAAATGCTTGAACTAAACCTGATACATTTTTACTTTAGGCTACTTTCATTTCCACTTTAGTCAGTGTTTCAATTAAGTACTTTTAGTTAAGTACAGGTTTAGCCATGCTAACATTGCTAGCAACCAATGAAACATGCATTCCAGCTGGTTTACGCTTGTTTAACGCTGGTCTAGTGCTGGTCTGGTGCTTTTTTAGCTAGTCACCCAGTATGGTCATGCTGGTTGACCAGCATACCAGCATCCAAAACACAACATACACTGTTTTTTGCTGGTGATCATCAGTGTATTGTTGCGTCTTGGCAAAGAAAAGCGCTGTGCATGCGGGCAAATGCTCTTTTATTAAACAGGCAGTAAGGGAAAACCATCGCCTAGTCCTAATCAACACAGTGGGAGAGCGCTGAAGGTCACTTTTAACCATAGGATTCCTCTCTATGGTAGACGTTTAACTAACTAACCCCACAGCCCAGCACAGTAAAGCACATATAACACTAAAATGCATGTTAAACTGACACCCACTACTACAATAAATGTCTCTCCTACTGGCAGGCACCTCCCGAGAGCCTCTTTGCATGGCTGCTTTGCTCTTATGGCCGCGTGGCCGGTGGTAGACACCCACAGTATTAAATTCCATTGCTGCTGAGCAGCATACCAGCATTCAAAACACAACACGTGCTGGTTTTGCTGGTGACCAGTCATGCTGGTCTATGCTAGCAGGGTGGCAACTACTTGGCATGATCATTTGTGTTATGCAAATCAACTTCTCCTTGTTTCTTTCACTGGTAGCACTTTTGAGCAGTGATTAGTCTTTATTACAGATATAATAGCCTATTGTTTCAGTGCATTGTGGCTAACATATTAGCTAGTGACAGCAGAGGCGGTTTATGAGGAACTTGGCCTCTTCCTATTTCCCCCGTTATATCAAAAACAGGACTGCAAAATGCCAGTGTGCCTGTAAGTGAATGGGGTGCATGGAGCCAAAAACGAATAGTTTCTAATCACTCACCCAGAACTTTTCTTTAATTTTAGAAATTAGAAGTTAGTATTTAACTACAAAACAGAGGAAACCTACATTTTTTTTTCTTTTTTCTACAGCAAATGGGTTTTGGGCAGCAGGACGCTGGCATTACTGCTGATTGGTTTGCGAACGGAGCAGCTTATTGGCATCATGAACATACACGAAGCGTCGTTTTGAACTCCTTTAGCTCAAGTTTAAAAGCTAGTGTTTGAGAAACCCGGAAAACTTTAGAGTGCTAAAGAGAGCACTCATCTAATGACGACATCTGCAAATTTTCACATGCAGGACATTCAGCCATACCTAGCACTTTATTACCACTGGTGGATAGTAATGAATTAAACGTAATTGGTTACTGTACTCAAGTAGTTTTTTTTTTTTGTGTATCTGTATCTGTACTGAAGTTTTTCCATTTTTGGCGACTTTTTATTTTCACTCCGCTACATTTCAGAGTCTAATATCCGACTTTTTCCTCCTACATTTTGAGAAATCTGTCGTTCCTTTTGGTTTCTGTGTGTATAAAAATGTAACATGTCAAAACGAAAGAAGCGCAAAGCCAGAGCACCAATCAGGGCCCAGCGGTCACTTTGTTTAGAGCTGGTTTTGACCTGTTGGTCATACCGACCCAGTGCAGCACGCGGTTCAACATCAGCGCAGCAGCGTAAAACTTTGGGAGAGTCTGTTCAACATAAATGATGAACTAACCTAACTTTGTGTAAATAGAGCACAATATAGAAATATATCCACATATGCAGTCGAGACTGACGCGGCTTTTTTCTGAATTTCTACAAACACCATTTCATTTTATAGTAAATGAGTTTGGGCTGGTTTATGTTTATGAACAGACGCCTACAGATCAACATAGTAAAGGAGCTCATCTGTGATCCTGAGTTTAAAGCCAGTTTTAATTCAACTTAAACTTGGAACTAAGTTGTAAATAAATCTTAAACTGAAACTTTGCTTGTGTGTAAAAAGTGATTTCAGAGCCACTCGGTTCTCCCTGATGGAAACTGTTTACCTTCAGTGTTTTGTGCTTCTGATCATTTTAATAGATGTCAGCGTCACTAATTAATGACGTTGTATTAAAAGACTGGTTTACCAAGAGAGAAGCTGGAGGACTTTCACCTGAAATGAGTTCATGAAGCCAGTCTTGTTATAAAAATGATAACAGGACCAGATCAGAGCCAGAATTACTCTTTTAGTACTTTTACTTTATACTTAAGTACATTTGAAGGTAAATACTTTAGTACTTCTACTCAAATACTCAAACTTTCACTTGAGTAATATTTACCTTGGGTACTTTAACTCACTGACATGATTTGTGTACTTCGTCCACCACTGCTTATTACTGACACAATGCTGGTTTACATGCTGCATTACTTAGTAGTATAGTTGAAACGCTTTTTGGACATTTTAGTTTTCATGCGATTTAGTGAGTTTTTTTCATTTTTTGCTGTTCTTTTAGACACAATAGAGGTCAATCTGGCCTCAAACTCTAAAACGACTGTGG